>NW_018744312.1:37196-73604 GCF_001683475.1 Chenopodium quinoa | reverse complement strand
CCACAAAAAGCCATCAAAGGTTCTGCAGTTTCTGACTTCTTAGCAGACTTTCCGCTAGAAGAAGCTGAAAAAGAAGAAGATGTGTACGATTTCCCTGATGAAGATTTACTCATGACCGAAGACGATAGTTGGACGCTCTATTTCGATGGAGCTTCAAACCAAAAAGGATGTGGTGTAGGAAACTTACTCGTATCACCCAATGAAGAACACATCCCAATTTCCATGAAGCTCGATTTTGATGTCACCAACAATGCCGCAGAATATGAAGCATGCATTTTGGGGTTAGAAACAGCTGTCGCCTTGGGAATTAAGAAACTCAGAATCTATGGTGATTCTTCACTAATCATTAACCAAATCTCTAAGAGATGGAAAGTGAGAAGTGAAAGTCTCGCTACGTATCAAGCTCATCTAGAAACTCTCACGGAGCAACTAGATGAAGTGGAATATACGTACTTGCCAAGAGAAGAAAACCAGTTCGCTGACGCGCTAGCTAAATTAGCATCAATGGTGCGAATTCTAGCTGACATAATCAGAATGCCACTGACCATAGAGAGAAGATATGAACCAGCTTATGTTCACGCACTTGACGATGAACAAGAACCACAAGAAGATGAAGAGCCATGGTATACATACATCCTTAATTATGTGACAAGAGCAGAATATCCTCCTAATACTGATAAAAGGGCATGCCGTGCTTTGAGGCTCCTGGCCTCACAGTATGTGCTCATCAGGGGAGAACTCCACAAGATAACTGCAATAGGAAGGAATCTCTTATGTATAGCCAAGAAAGAAGCACATAAAACCATGGAAAACCTTCATGCTGGTATATGTGGAACTCACATGAATGCAAAGATGTTAGTCCAAAAGATTCAACGTCAAGGTGACTATTGGACTGCTATGGAGAGAGATTGTCACGAGTACGTCAAGAAATGTATGAAGTGTCAAATCTACGCAAACTTACAGCATGTTCCACCTTCGCTCCTCTACACGTATACTTCTCCATGGCCTTTCTCCACTTGGGGCATTGACATCATTGGAAAAAACACCACCAAGACAAGGGGGGGCATGAATTCATCCTCGTAGCAATCGACTACTTCACCAAATGGGTCGAAGCTGCCTCATATGCCAAGCTGACGGCAAAACACGTAGCTCAATTCATTGAGAAAAATATCATATGCCGCTATGGGGTACCACATGAGATGATCAGTGATAATGGAACACATTTCCAAGCCAAATGCGCGAAATTATTACAGAAATATCACATCAAACATCACCGATCATCACCCTACAGACCTTAAACAAACAGAGCAGTCGAATCGGCCAACAAAAATGTGAAAACCATCATCGAAAAGATGACGGAAAATTATAAGGATTGGCCAAGTAAGCTACATTTTGCCCTTTGGGGTTATCGAACCTCTGTTCGTACATCGACAGGGGCTACCCCTTTCTCTTTGGTCTATGGCGTTGAAGCTGTACAACCAATCGAGCTCGAGATACCTTCTCTTCGAATCGCATTGGAAAGACAACTAGACGAAGTCGACTGGATTAGAGCAAGATACGACGAACTGGTCTTGCTTGATGAAAAACGCTTGGAAGCTTTGCATCATGTCCAAACCTACCAACAGCGTATGGCACGACATTTTAATAAAAAAGTCAAGACCAGAAATATCAAAGAGGGTGACCTAGTGCTTAAGGCACTTCGTAAAAATGTGTTAGATCCAAGAGGCAAATTCAGACCAAACTGGTCAGGCCCGTACATTGTTAAAGCCATCCTGTCTGGCGGAGCAGCACAATTAGTAGACATGGACGGTAACGCTTCCATAATTTAACCAACTTGGATCAACTCAAGAAATTCTATGCCTAGTCGCATGGGTTCATGACCCAATAGAGCTACGTTTGGCCTGATTCCTTTTTAGGATACGTAGGCAACCCCTCAAGGGGGCCCGACCACTTTAAGATAAAAAAATCCTCCCTCTGTTGATCAAATATCCGCGTCAGTTCAACATTGCGTCACGGAAAAAAAAAAAAGGAGAAAATGCCGCGACACGGGAATTTATCCCGTCTGACGGGAACAGTGTCCCGTGCCACGTCAGCCCCTGAACGGAAAAAAGGGAAAAGGAACTTCCCGTGACACGGGAATTTATCCCGTCTGACGGGAATAGTGTCTCGTGCCACGTCACCCCCCTGTCAGCAAAAAAAAAAAAAGAAAAAAAAAAATTTGCCGTGACGCGGGAATTTGTACCGTGTCACGGGACCCTTCCACTGTGACACGTAGACTTCCAGTTTTCCCGTTTTATTTTTGGAATATTGGCGCATTTGTTGCAAATTCATTGTTCGAGTTTTTATTTTCCCTTCTTCCATTGCGTCCGACTCCTTGACTCGGATAAATAAATAAGAAATATAAGTCATTGTTATTTTTATTTTAAGGCTGAAATAAATGTGCTATTATTAAAAAATACGACTACAAGTAATTGCATCATATGCCTTATTTTAAATAAAAATTATAAATCATAAAATGCAAAGCACTATTGATCTAATCTCTCTTCTCTTTAGGAACATCCTTCTCTTGCTCAATTAGGTCTGCCTTCACCATTAGTGTGTTTTTTTTGTAGCCCGAAACGTCAACCCCTAGTCGAACTTTCACCCCTTTCACTTTTCTTGAACTTTTTCGGTTGTTTCTCCCTATACACCATCTTTTCTTTACCCTTCCTTTCACATAGGTCTTCTTTCTTACCATCTTAGGAGTCTTAAACTCAATTCCTTGTGTTCTCGGGACCTAGACGATCTTTAAGGGGAGCTTTCTTATCTCCAAGACGACTCTTCACATCAGATTTGCGTGATCCAAATCGTTCCCTCCTACTTCTAGGATTCAACCATGCCTTGTATGCACTAGATAAAGGAGGAGGAGCTTGGTCACTTGCAGGAACGGTCCACAAAGGTCTTCCAATCCAATAAGCCTCGTACTTGTGAACGTTACTTTCATGCAACGATACTTCACGAGGACTATCGTTATAGCGTGGAATTACTTGTTCAAGTCCATACTGTCGCATCAGTCGAGAAGGACAGTAAAAGGTCAGTTTGGAAATACTAGGAACACAAAATATGGAGTTTCATTCGTGCCAACCATCCTAGTAAGCCTCCACCAAGGAACCACCCAACGAATGGAAAATTCCCTCTTTGCAAAGAAATTTTTCCAATCTCATACGACATCTTCGCAGAGTAATTCTTTTTCCTACGGACTAAGTCGTTAGGGCCATATTTTTCAATATCGTCGGGGGCTTCAAATAATTCCAAACGCTCCATCAACCAAATCTGCAAAAAAAAATTAAAAAAAATAAAAAGAGTATGCAGATCCCGTGACACGACAGTTTTAACCGTGTCACGGCAGACAATCACCGTGACACGGTGGCTGTTTTTGTCACGGGGGCTATTCGGAGCGTGTTTTTACCTGCAGTAGTACTAGAGAGCCCTTCCTGATGGCTTTCCGGTCAGCTTTTGCCTCGTCAAGACCACGAAATGTTTCTCCAAGGCACGTCGGCATAGGAGATCTTCCGGATTCAACATGCTCAAGCACAGACGCTAGACAAGCATGTCCTACCCTACCGTTTGCAAATAGTAGCTTGCTAAACATGCAAAATATATATTCCCTTCTACGATATACTTTATAAGACTCAGAGATAGGGCAATTAAAATATAAATTAGCAAGTTTTTCTAAGTCTACTTCATTACCACAAACAATTCTATTTAAATCTGGATCCGTTAGATTCAGATGGCGTTCAAAATTTTGGTAATAATATTCACGTAGGGTAGGCATGGAAATAAGATTTCTAGCAGGAAATCCAAAGATTGCACCAAATTCCTCCGGCAGAGGACAATTTCATCATAATGAAATTTGAAACAGTGTGTTTTGGACTCCAATAATCTAATGTTGCCCTTAGAAAATCATGTTCAATAGCTACGTGTCGCAGGGCTAGCAAACCCCTGACATGAAATAATTCTAACTCTCTTTTTTTAGCATTGGTCAAAGAATAAGACCAGTCGCGCAATATATTATAAAAATTCTGAGACATGATTATTGAAATATGAAATTCTAAATTATTTTGTGTTTCGTAATTATGCATATCGTGAATAATCTGGTCTTATTTTATAGCGAAATCGCTCGAAACTGCCCAGAATTTATCTTTTCATACGCGTAAAACAAACCGCTGGCTAATACGCGTCCCGTGACACGGGAAATTCCACCGTGTGACGGGAGCTTTTGTCGTGACACGGTGAACAGTGCCGTGTCACGGCACTTTACGCGCTTTCTTTTATCATCTTTTCCCGTATCTATCCGGATTTTTTATAATTTTTTATCTTTAACGTTTATTTTTCAGCTTTTTCTGAGAATTTTATTTCTAATAAAATTCTCACCTTTTATTTTTATCTTTATTTAATTTTAAGATTTTATTTCTTTATATTTGTTTTGTTTTTTTATTTTATTTTTGTTTTGGGGAAGATAATTTTTATCTCTTCATCATTTTGTTTTTATTTTTTTTATTTCTTTTCTTTTCTTTTCTTTTTGGGGAAAGTAATTTTTATTTCTTTTTTCTTTTGGGGAAGGTCGGTACCCTCCATTACTCCACTTATGTCTTTTCGTCGTGTCGTTAATAAATACACGATCACACACAAGGAGTCTCAAACACACACTAACACACACAATAATAAATATATAAACTGTAAATAATGTACAAAGAGTCATAATACATAAATATGTCAAGTGTCATCATAGTATGTACAAAAAACCCTCGGTCAAAAGTCCCTAGAGCCAGAATCAGTCTCATCTCCACCCTGTGCATGTGGTCCACCCTGTGTATATGGGAACGACGAACCGAAGAGTCCCTCGACCATCCGAATACGGGGAGTAGTGTCCCTACTAGTCCCCGTAGGCCCAGCAGTAGCCAAGCTAAAGGCAAGACCCGTCCAGCCGGAAAAACGGACTAGACTAGCCCAAAGATACTCAAAATCGTCGACGAAGGCATCGTCCCATACATCGGAACTAAGAACAAGCCCGACCGTGGTGGAGGAATCCCGGATAATGGAGCTGAAAATGAACCAGGATCCAAAGGAGACCCAAACTCGGGAACTGGAGGCTGTGAAAATGATTGACGCTGCCCTTGACTCTGGCCTGGAAAATGCTGAGAAGACTGACCCTGCTGCCACTAAGCCTCTTGAAATGGCTGAGTAGTCTGAGGCTCTCGCTGAGAACGCCGGTTAGCCTTAGGAGATCGTCTACCACGACCAAGCTCCTCCTCGTCCGAGCCTCTGGGCCTCGAACGCGAGCGGGACCTCCGTCGCTCCTGAAAGGTACAAAATCAAAAGGTGTAAACAATGCAAAATAAAACAAATGGTAGAAATGAAAAAAAATAAGTGATACCTCAAGAACGTCGCTAGAGCTCCGACAACTCGCACCACGCCGAAGCTTGATGATGCAATACTTCAGCGCGTCCACACCAGCTTCATGATTCCCATCATCTCCGGGCGGTAAGGCTGAGGATAAAACAAAGAAAACTCAGTAAGAAGCAGCAGTAAAAGGGCGGATAATGCGTCGAAGAAAACTCACCGGCTCAAAGACCTCGGGCAGAGACTCCTGCGCCTGTCTATAACCCTCCGGCGCGTCGGCAATATGGTCCTCCGTGATACCGATCGGCCCGGGGTAGCGGACAGACTAAGGAGGAATCTGAATCCTCCCCACAGGGTGGAATGGTCGTCTGAAAATACGATCGAATAATCAAGTTATTCGACTATTTAAATTAGAGATTAGCAAAGAAGATTCTCAAAAGAAATCATACCTCGGGAAGACGGGTGAAGGAGCCAGAGAGGGAAGCAAATCCCGCGCATAGTTTGCTCTCCATGTGAACGAGCTCCTGCCATGGAAGAGTGTAGCGCTCTCCCCTGTTGATCAACTGTCTGATCAAGCGAGAGTCAGCATCGACTCTGGTGGAGATGAAGGCACCACAAAGCGATCGCCGCTATGCTAACGGACGACTAGCTCCCCCAAATACCAGACGAAGCGCCCGGTACCAACCAAAATGGTACGGTACACTAAAAGACGCAGGGCCTCGGGTAGATCAGTCATCCCGGCCCAAGGACGGTACTGGACATCGATGGGAACCTGGAAACCATAAAAAGTTAGGCGTGAAACAACAGAAACAACACCAGAAGGAAAGAACACAACAAAACTAATCCTTACACCAACGAAAGAGGTGCCTCGGCGTAGTAGCCCACGAAGCGCCGGAATAGACTCCACCCACGACTCTCCTCGGTCGCGCCAGCTGGCCCTGACGGGGAAGTCATGGACCGCTCCCCGACGCCGACGAGGAGCCAAGCCTGGGAAGTACTCGTAGAACCACACCTGCAACAAAAATAATATTTAGCACACGAGTCGAACAAGCTAAAATGAAACAAAAAGGGAAAAGATCATCACCTCTACGACTCTCCACAGGCCATAAACGATGATAGGGGACTCGTCATTCGGCTGCCGGCAGCCATGACGGAGAGACAAAAGATGATCCGCGTACCCAAGACTGGCCCAGCTATAGGATCCTATCCCGAGGTTCTTGGCCAAAGAGGGGAGGTAGCAAAGGAGCACGCGTGAACTCCTGTCGGGAGAGAGGGTCATAGAAATCAGGATCAAGATGAAGATCCGCACCCGCTGCTCAGCCGTCGTATCCTCCATCTCGAAGCCGCGAGCTAGAATTGAAGCCAGCTCCCGATCGTCCACTCCTAGGACCACCTCGAGATACTGGTCGGGTCCTGATGTGCTGAACAAACGGACCCAACAAATCAGCTACCTCAGCCGATCCCCAAGATAGATCGGACATCTGACCTACAGCCCGGTCGGTGAAGCGCAGCCCGTTGATCATGCTGAAGTCTAGAGGGGTCACCGTCATCTCCCCCCAAGCAAAGTGAAAAGTGTTGGTAGTATCCCAGAAATATTCCAACAATGCGCGAACGACCGTCGGGCCGCAACCCCGGGTGCTGCGAAACCCTACAACCGCCGCGTAGAAATCCACCAAGCCAGCCGACTCCATAAGGCGCTCGTAGAAGGATCCCTCGTAATAACCTGGTGAAGTCGAGGGATCAAATCGCCGGCTCCGGAACCATGCTGGCAAAGTGTGCCATCGACTATGCCGGAGAGTGCGCGGTGAGAGACGTGGTTTTCACGGCAGAAAACCAACTGGTCTGGGGTGCACGGAGGTGGAACTTACCTACCCCTACTCGTAGAAGTCCGAGGCTCGGACTCTAAGACGTCGTCGTCCATGCCCTCAGGGACAGTGGGAGTGTCCTCCCGAAAATCCCGACGCTGGCTGCGGGAAAGAAAGGTCGCAATCTCGTCGTCTAGGCATGCTATTATAAAAATCTAAATGTTTAGCATCATTTCCTAAATATTTTAAGCTGCGTATTTATAAAAATAAAAATAAATATACTTAGCATCATTTCCTAAGTTATTTAATTTTTGAATTATATGCTAAATTTTTTACCTCCAGACTAAAAATTAGCAAATTATGGTATTTAGTTTCTCCATGAAAAACTAATACTACAGTTCTCCTAGCCGCATGATACTATGTTTCTCCATGACAATATAGTACATATGCAAAGTATGAACCAACACATCATTTCACAAGATTCACCACCATTTTTTCAACCATTTCAAGAGCAAGACATGAACATTATTTCACAAAGTAGCACCCAAAAACGGTGATTTGCCCAATTCTCCATCAAATCATGCAATTTTTGTCTCAAATCTCTCACAAACACACATGTATACATATACAAGTAAAATCATGGCAAGAATTTCAACATAAGACTTCCAAAATCAAAAACCCCCAAATTGATTTTTTAGGGTTCGTCATGAAATTATTTATGTGAAGCAAATTCAAAGCAATAATCAAAGGAAACTTACATGGATGTTTGTTAGAGGGTCGAAAAATGAGGAGAATATCGAGAAATTATAGCAAATTGGTGAAAATTCGAATTCTAGGTTCGAAAAAACATCAGGCCAGCAGCACGACTGCCGCGACACGGTCAATAATAACCGTGACATGGCGAAGCAGTCCCGTGTCATGGCGAGCTTCAAAGCTGACGGAGCTCCGATGACTTAGGCGGCATAACTGTGTCACGGTCGCTGTTACCGTGTCACGGTGAGCTTCTACGGCCGGCAGTTAACCTTAAGCGTGGCGCGACGATTTTTGGTGAGCAAGAAGCAAAAATGGAGAAATGAAGATGAGCAATGAAATGGTGAAGTGTTAAAGCAAATATGCGAATTTTAAAGACTGGAAAAGGACAAAAAAAAAAATAGAGTAACTGTTGCAATCATTTACACGCGACTGACTCAAAAAGCAGCAAAAAAAAAAAATAATAAAAAAAGGACAAAGTTCCTGTGACACGGGATTCTAGTCCCGTCTGACGGGAAGTAATTCCCGTGTCACGGCAAATGGCTGACGTGGCACGGCGATTCTGCGTTTGGTCAGGGAATATTCTTGGCTTTTTGACTAGTTTGACTGATTTTTTCGAGATTATTGAGCAGTTATTTTTCGCTAGAATTGCGCGGAAAATTCTAACTGATATTTAAGGGGACTAAAAATTAACCATTTTACCCCTGACAAGCGTCAGAACCTATTTTTTTCGGCATTTTAAGCATTTAATACGGTCGGATAATCGGCTTAAAATTGTGAATCATCTTGCGGCCCACGTTCGGGGATAATCGAACCACTATATACTTACTAATTTCAGCAATCATCGGCTTTCCTCAGGCTTGGAAAGCGTTATCGGTGGATTTTTCTTCAAGTATAGAAAATCTCCAAGTCGGCTTTCCTCAGGCTTTGAAAGCGTTATCGGTGGATTTTTCTTCAAGTATAGAAAACCGCCAAAGTCGGCTTTCCTCAGGTGTGGAAAGCGTTATCGGTGGATTTTTCTTCAAGTATAGAAAACCGCCAAGTTGGCTTTCCTCAGACATGGAAAGCATCATCAGTGGATTTTTCTTCAAGTATAGAAAACCACAAAATTTCTTTGTCGGCTTTCCTCAAAAACGGAAGGCATTATCGGTGGAATTCTTCAAGCATAGAATGACACCAAATTCGTTCGTCGACTTTCCTCAGGCATGGAAGGTATTATCCGGTAGATTTCTTCAGGCTTAGAAAACTGCCAAACTCTTCAGTCGGCTTTCATCAAGCATGGAAAGCGTTTCAACCAATGTCACTCGATAGATTCCTTCAAGCTTAGGAAGCTGCCAAATTCGTTTGTCACCGACACACTGGTGCAAGATACGTATTCTATCCCGTTACTCTTTTATCTGTGGAATTAACATTTTCTGCAGGTATCGGCGTATACAAAATGATTTAGGATCGCAGAACGTCTTAAATCATTCTCCGTCCCTATCGACTACTTTGACTATCGTTTTCGAAACTAACGTTTCTACAAACTCAGTCAAAGTGGGGGCTTCTGTAGACACCTAAAAATGTCTCCCCAAAACCAAACCCGATGATAAATAACCTTTCACCGCCTCTATTGGTCAGGTTTAGTATTTAATCCGAGAGTGCTAAAAAAATCATATTATATTAAATTCATACCTTTGAAAGGTCCATGGATTAGTCTTGATGTTTGGTAAAAGCATAGTTTTAATTTTAGCCCAAGCTTATTAATTAATTTTAAGCCCAAACCTTTTTTATTTTATTATTTTATTATTTATTTTTAGCCCAAACATTTTATTTATTTTTATTTTATTATTTTCTTATTTTAGCCAGAATAATAAAAGTCATATAAAAGCCCGAAATTATCAATCGGCACTTAAAAAGCCGAAAGAAATTAGGGTTAAAAATGAATTTAGACGGAAAAATGGACTGGAAGTGACCGTGTCACGGTACAGTCTGACCGTGTGACGGGAACCCTTCCCGTCTGACGGTGGGACTTCTCGTGACACGGGAGGTCTGCCGTGACACGGAACGTTCCGTGTCCTTTCTGCGTAAACTCTTAACGCGTTTTTCATTCCGTTTTCTGAAAATTTCTCGCGTCACTCTAAAACTGTACCGTGTCACGGGGAAGTGTACCGTCTGACGGTACAGTCTGACCGTGTCACGGTACAGTCTGACCGTGTCACGGGATACTTTTTTAGGGTTTTTATCATTTTAGGGTTCTGTGTGCTCCCTCAGCACATTTTCCCTATAAATACCCCCTCATTTCTGATGTACGGGGTAACCAGAATTTTATTATTCTTATTTTCTCTCTTCTATGCTATTAATCTAAACACTAGCCTACCCTTTTTACTTCAAAATTCCTTCTTCAAGCACTCAAAGGAGTCCATATTTTACTCGAGTTTCTGTCCTTAAGCCAAGGCGTGAAAGGTAGAATTGTTTGAGGGTTTGGCCCCAAAATCAACCTTATTTAATTTAATTTAATATAGTTATTGTTTTATTATTTCCTTGAAGTTACTAACTCGTTTATTATTTTGTAGTTGCAAGCAAACAGATTCAAAGTAAGGATCATGCTCTTTTTATTATTATTATTATTATAATTTTTTTTCTAACGATTTTTATGTTGTTTGAATTGTGATTAAATTGGTTTTAATATTAATGTTTATTCTATTGTTATTATGATCACCATATTGCATGTTAAAGGGAATATGTAATTGAAAATCACGCCTAATAAGATAATTTGGACAACCGGTTTAGGATCCTTTTAATCTTGTTATTAATTGAAGTGATCACCAAATTTTTAGAATTATGTGTGCATTAATATTAAACCAATTTAGTTAAATAATAGTTTGGAGCGAATTGAATTATTGTTTGTATGCCTTTGAGATCACAAGAATGTTTTTTCAATATAAGAATCGAGTAGAGGCCAATACGGGCGAATCTAACTCCATGACTCACTTCGTACCATCATCCCCGATCCTCCTTTCGTGGTTTCGAACCATACGGAGTTAGTAATATCATGGATTATGAATGGGGTGTAACCTTCACGGGTCAATCGTTGTTGCCTTTGTTGTCCCTTATCGTGGTTGCCTTTTTATGATCCGTGAACGGTTTACAAGTTCCTTAAAAACTTGTTGGCGGCTCCCTACTTTATTTGTCCCTAATTGTAATGTCAATTCCCACTTCCCATGAGTGCCAAGCATATTCACAACATGCTTTTATGTAGGCGCACTTCGAACAACGCCTACAGTAATAATATCAAGATGTCCTAGAAGCTAAGTACAGTGAATGTCCAAATTCCCTCAGCTCTGCCTTGCTGTCAGAGAGCTAGGCATGCAAAAGAGAAAAAAGGTTAACTGCCCCGGGGGTGTGATCCAGGAAAGCCCCTCCGATGCTTAAGTCAGGGAATGTACTTTCTAGAGAGAGAAAGTAGAGAGAGAGTACTTTAGAGAGAGAAAGTAGAGAGAGAAGGTTAGAGAATTAGGAAAAAGTTACCATCATTAATGATTGGAGAGCAATTTATAGATGTATTTTCAGGTGGCAGAAGTTGTACTTAATTGGACAGATTAGGGGTAAATCCATACTTTACTCTGATTACTGATGGGCTGGATCATGGAGGGGTATTTTCGTAATTCCAGGTTAATGGGCTTAGGACAATGGACTTGGCCCAAACATTTTGCCCCACGCATGATGTGGGAACGAGATCGCATGAAGTTTGGATATCACGGAATGAGTATAATAGAACTTGTCACGTGAGCCAGAGTTCACTTTAAGGCGTACACGAGGGCTAAATCGAGCCCCAAATGTATATGAGGGCTAAAAAGATCCCCAAGCGACTTGTAAGGGTGAAAACCAGCCCCAAGCAATGCCTTGATGGTACTTTAACTGAGATGACTGAACAATTTTGAGAGCTAAGCTTGATGACGGCTTATAAATACAGAGGGTTTTTTTTTCCCTTTCCATAATATTTTTACTTAGGCTGAGCACCATATATTTTGCTGAAGGCCTAACTTGACTTGATTTTTGACTAAGCTTGGGATTTTAGAGATAAATTGATGATAGTTCAACGCTAATTAAGCATGTAATTAAGCTTAATCCTTCAATGGCGATATCTCTTGGCTCAAGCACTACTTAGGCCAATTTGAACTAGGGTTTTGAGGAGTTGCAATCTCCTTATCATTAAACATATGAACTCCCACCTCACTTCATTTTCTTCTCACTCTTCACTTGCCTTAGAGAAATTCTCAAAAATCATCTCCAAATTTTCTCTCAAATTTCTTTAGAGTTTTGATTGTGTTTTGGGTGTTTTTGTCCCTCGGGAGAGTTACGTCACAAAGTCTGGTCCGCGCGTGAGCTGTACCTGCAAAACAACGGAGACTCTGGGTGGTTGGAGCTCCGCCTCCGACGGTCAAGTTAGTAACTTGAATTGGAGTAAAAAGGTCATAAATTTAGGTGGGTATCTGCTCGGATTCCATGCTCGAAAATGTCTCTTTCAAAGAGTGAATGTGTAATAACTCCCTATTTATAGGGTCCTTGGGAATTGTGCCCCTAATTAGGTCATCAAGCCCTAATCATTGATGGGCTGTGCCGCATTGCGGCTTTCTCGGGATTTGGGCCATGAAGGCCGCCTTTTTCTTCATTTCCTTGGGAGGACACGTGTCAAACAGGGATTGGTCCTATATGGACCAACCATAAGGTGACACTTGTCACTCTCTGACTGGGCCACGTGTCAGGTTAAAATTACCCCAATTTGCCCCTCACAGATGTGACGTGGCATCTGTTACAGGTGTCACTCTTCCATTGGGGGTGATTTTACCGCCAATTTTTTTTACTGTTTACCTTCTACGGAAATTATGGGTTACCCCTGAATTTACCCCTATATGTAGTCGTTTACCCTCATTTATGTACTTTTTACAAAAAATTTTAAGAGAGATAAACTTTTAGGGAGAGAGAGAGTCTGTTTTCACGTCCCAGTCAAGCGCAAGCAATCAAGCTCGTTTCCGCCTGCCCTAGACGGTTCCGCTTAACTTTCAGTCATCAACTTTTTAAAGGTACCGCCTCTGTCTCTCTCAGCTCTTTTCATTTTTTCCCGCTTGTATATACTCTTTGCAATAAATGGATGCATCACCAACACACACGGCACATCCTAGGTTAGAGTCCAAACGGTCACCTGGTACGGCTGAATCTAGGACTCGGAGTGCCACCTCGGGGTGGTTAGACCACCCTTATGCTTGGAATCCGACCGTCTATGTGTCTATGCAAGACACAATGGCTTGGACAATGTAGACGGCAAGAGATCCCAATTATAGAAGCGAGGGTTCAGGCGGGCAACCGCCTAAGGGGGAGACGTCAGGTAGGGAAAACCAGACGACTGCTGAGAGATCTCCCCCGGGTGCCCCCTCAACCCCTGGGGATTCATTCCTTGATGAGTGCGATCAGGGAGACGGTGAGGAGGTCGTCTCTATGCCCTGCTCGCAAGATGAGCACTCATCCGGGGAAAGCTCCGCCTCCAGCTCCGAGAGCAGTGACAAGCCTAAGTCACCACTTGAGTATAGTGAGGTGTAGGAGAGGAAAAAATGGAGTGAGAAGGATGACCCCTTCCAAATCCACGTCTTTGCCAAAGATAGGGAAAACATGGATAGAAACTTGGAGAACTTCAAGCTCATGCGCCCCCTAGCTGGAAATTATACCATCCAGGTCCCACCTGCAGAAGGAATCGTCTCTTGGAAAGACGACGAGAGGAACGCCAACGCCTACTTTGGCTGTTATGAGGCAGCGTTCCTAGTTGGGCTCAGATTTTCATTTCACGAGGCGGTGAAGGAAATTCTGAGAGGTTAAGACCTAGGAGTCTGGCAACTTACCCCCAACTCTTGGGCTAACATTCTGGGGTACGTTGCCGCCTGTGAGTTCTAAGGGCTGCATCCCGGGTGGGAGGCCTTTGCCCACATGCATAACTTAAGTCGCAACCCAAGCGGCTGGAGAGCGTGGTATACGCTGACCACCCTCCCTCAGTATATGATGACCTTGGACAAGGTGTCCAAATTCGACGGCTGGAAGCACCGCTTCTACTTGCTGTCTGCATCTAGCCGGCGTGAAAATTTCAAACCGCGCCGGTACAATAAGAAGCCCGACCTTCTAGGTCGGAAGTGTTGTCTTCCTCGGCTTCCGGATGAGGATTACGACAAAATAATTAAGACCAACTTTTTTGGTCTTGAAGATGCTAACCTGTCAACCGGGGAAACAATAAAGGTTCCAAAAAACTGGATTCCAAAAAGCGCCTGGTTCAGTGACGAGGCCTTTTTATCCGCCTGTGGGCTCAACACAATGTTCACCAACGTACGCGTCTTATCTTAAGACCGTCTGGGGTACTTTCGTGCCGAATTTGGCAATTACTAATGTCTTTCGTTCTTTTTTGCAGAGGAAGCTTTAGCCATGCTCCAAGACGAGAAAACTCCCATAAGGTCCTCCGTCGCCATCCGTCGAGACCTGGCGGAAAAGTAGGCGGCCACTATCAGGGCCAAGGTAAGACACCTGACCCCTTTTTCCTTAACTTCACAAGTTTAATCTTTGGATGCATAACTAACTTGCATCTCCTTTGTAGGGAGGCAAAATCCCAAAAACGTTTGAGAAAATTCTCAAACGGGCCAGGGATGACTCCGCCTCTACCCCCTCCAAGAAAAAGACTGGCTCCTTCCAGACTCCTGGAGCCAGAGTCGGGAAAACCGTAATGCGCCTTGGGGGCAAAATGACGGAGGTGGACGACGACTTTGGCCTGGATCTTGTCAACCCCTTGTCCGTTGGAAGAGAGGTTACAACGGCTGTAGGCGGCTCTCGCCAGGCCGTCTCTGAAGGTAAGGCTAACCCATTTGAGTCCCCGGCTGAGTTAGGGTGGCCTTTGCGAGTGAAATCCCACTCCCAACAGACTTCTTCCTCAGACGGTCGGCAACAGATTGGTGCCGCCTATATTTCGCACTCATCAAGTGTTGATTGTGGTGCAGATGTCTCTCCCCGCTTGCCAGACGTCCAGAAGCATGCCAAGGCCGTGCTTGACGCCGTCCGGAAGAGGGACAAGGACATCATTCCTTGGATAGAGACGTGAATCTGGAACACATTCTATCCCTTCTGGTTGAGGTAAGGTGTCTTGAAATTACAAGTGAACTTCAAGTATTATCTCGCCTGCATGTCTAACCTCATTCCTTCTATGTAGGCTATGTTGCGGGTAAACAGTCTCAAACGTCCATATTCCCAAGCGGGAAGAGGTAAAGAGAGCCAACAAATTAGCTAGAGACGCTAAAAACGTTGCTTTATACTCTTGCACAATAAATGAACTTGAGACTAAAGCAACAATGATGACGTAGGCATCAAAGATTGATCAGCTGGAGAAGGACCTTAAGGCGTTCAAGCAGAAAGCCGGGGATGCTGAGACGACGCTTAAAAAGGCCAGAGAGGAGCTTGACAAAACCAAGACGGAGCTAGACTCTCTAAAGGGAATCTCCCGAGAGAACAACGACCTCAAGGCCAAAGTCAAGGGGCTTGAGGAGGCGGCGGCCGAGGCGCAGCTAAACTTTAAAGCAACTTTGAAGGCGGAACAAGAGCGCCTGGTTGCTGAGAGTGAGGCTGACAACGACTCCCGGATGAAGATTGCCTGGAACGCCTTTTATCCAGACAAGGAGTATGGTATATGGGCACTGGCTCACAAATATGCAGAGGAAATTGTATATTTGAGAGAGAAGGGCGAGCCAGAGCCGGAGTCGTTCAAAGCCTGGGCGCAAGCTGAGCTTCCAGAACCTGATCACCCCGTCCCGACTCAGGCGCACAAGGTTCTAAGGACATCCGGCCAAAAGACACTCTGGAGCCTAAGTAAGAACTTCGGTCGGTCAGCGACTGATGTCTTAGGACATCCGGTGTTCTGAAAACTTAGTCGTTCTTTAGACTGTTCTGGTCAGACGGCTATGAGTTGACCAATTTGGTCATTCAATCTTTGCCGTCTGCATAAGTACGTAGAGCAAGCAGGTAGTCTGCTCTTTGCGACGATTGCACCTGGAGGGGTGTCGTCGGACGCCATTTTCCATGTGGGGACAAGAGATTTTATGAAAAAAGGTCACCATCCGGCCATTGGCCTCTGGTCTAGGTTGAGACCGGCTGTAAAGCCACTAGGCGGTTTTGTGCCTAGTTAAGTTATCCGGCCAGTGGCCTCATGTAAAATGAACGCTGAATCGTCTACTAAGTTTCAAACTTAGAGACTTCACCAATTGGGCGGCCTATAAATTTCTCAAACGACCTTAAAATTTAAAAAGGAAAACATAATTGAAAACAAAAAGTGTTTTCTCATTAATAGACTTCTTGCTTACAAAATTTTACAACTCAGAAGTAGTATTTTTTCAAATTGTCTACATTCCAAGTCATAGGCAGGCGCCTGCCGTCTGGGGTTTCTAGGCGGTAGGTGCCTTTTCTAACTTCCTCATAGATCCGGTAGGGGCCTTCCCAATTTGGAGTCAGCTTTCCAAGCTCATTTGCCCTACCGGTTGCCTCCATTTTTCGTAACACAAAGTCGCCAACTTTCAAAGGGCACTTGTGCACTTTCTTGTTGTAGGCTCTTGTCATTCTAAGACGGTATATCTCGTGACGCAAGGCGGCATTGCCCTGCGTTCTGGGAGTGAATCCAAAGCCAGACGCATAGCCTCCCAATTTGTTTCCTCATCATATAGCATTATCCTAAGGGTAGGCTCGTAAAGTTTGATGGGCAAGACGGCTTCAGCACCGTAAACAATGAGAAAGGGGGTTTCCCCGGTTGACCCTTTGGCCGTTGTTAGGATGGCCCATAGGACATGAATCAACTCTTCTGCCCATAAACCACCAGCTCTTTCAATTTTCTTTTTTATGCCGTCTGAGATGAGTTTATTGAAGGCTTCAACCTGGCCATTCGCTTGGGGTCGGCCGACTGATGCAAAAAAGTTGGAGGTCCCTTGATCCCCCAACCAATTCTTGAGCTGAGGCGTCTCAAACTAAGGGCCATTATCAAACACCATAGACATAGGTACCCCAAACCGGGTGATGATGTTCTTCCAGATGAAAGAGATGACATCCTTAGTCTTGATGTTCTTGACCGCCTCCGCCTCCACCCACTTGGTGAAGTAATCCAAAGCCACTAGAATGTAACGTTTTCTGCCTGGAGCAGGCGTATAAGGACCTAAAATGTCCATGCCCCATTTTGAAAACGGGACTGGGCTGTAGATGACCGTCAGATCAGTAGCCGGGCTGTGAATAAGTTTGCCAAATTTCTGACATTTGTCACATTTCTTCACAAGCTCTTTGGCCTCTGCCTCAAGGGTAGGCCAAAAGTAGTGTCGCCTGGCTCTGACGGCTAGGGATCTGCCGCCTATGTGGGAGGCGCAGTACCCCACGTGCAATTCTTCGAGAACTTCCTTCCCCTTCTCTAGGGTAACACACTTCAGAAGAGGCTTCAGAAACCCCGCCTTGAAGAGTTCTCCATTTCTCATCTCGAAGTTTGCCGCTCTCTTTTCATGATGGCTGCTTCCTCTGGCGAATTAGGGAGCGTGCCATTTGTCAAGTAAGCCCGGATGCCATCCATCCAGGTAAAGCTTCGGTCCAGTGTTCCTATGGGCTCTTCATAGATGCTTATTTTTTCCCGAACTTCCCAAAAGACTGACCGAGGCGTATCACAACAGCAGGAAGCCTGGTTGTTTTGAGACCTGGGCACTTGGCTCAAACTGAACCCTTCGAGTGTCCCAGCCTCTTATTTGACCACCTAAAGATATTTAATCATTACCGGATGGGTAGCCTCATATTTACCTTCGTACTAGCTAACGACCAATTGAGAATCAGAGTAGGCGTCAACTTTGGTTGCCCCTGCTGCCTTACACATGCGGATTCCAGCCAGCATGGCTTCGTATTCCGCCTCATTGTTTGAGGCCTGAAATTTGAACCGTAGTGCATACTCATATTTATCTCCTTCCGGAGATTCATAAATTACGCCTGCACCACATCCATTATTTGTTGAGCTCCCGTCTACATACACTTTTTAAACCTGATCAAGATTATCCGGAGCCACCGGATGGGTCATTTCAACAATGAAGTCGGCAAACGCCTGACCCTTCACTGCCTTTCTTGGTTCGAAAGTGATTTCAAGACTTTGCATTTCAATAGCCCATTTAAGCATTCTGCCGGATGAATTAAAGGTAGACATTGGCCGTTTGAGTGGCTGGTCGGTGTATATCACCACCGGATGTGCCAGAAAATAAGGCTTTAACTTCTTGAATGCCATATACAGAGCAAGGCCAAATTTTTCAACCATGGGGTACCGGAGTTCAGCATTTTTGAGGACATGACTAATGAAATAGACCGGGAGCTAAATGTCGTCTCTTTCAGCAAGGAGAACGACATTGAGGGCGTGATCTGAGACAGGTAAGTACATGTACAGCGTCTCTCTAGGCAGAGGACTAACGAGCCTTGTCTAGGAGTGCAAGTGCTCCTTTAGCCTTTGAAAGGCCGCCTCAGCATCATCCCCCCATTCAAATCTGGTCTTCTTCCTGATTGCTTGGAAGAAATAAAAGCATTTGTCACCTGACCGGCTGAGGAACCTCCCCAATGCCGCCAGGCAACCATTTAGTCTATGTGCTTCCTTGACAGTGCGGGGTGACTTCATGTCAATCACCGCCTGTATCTTCTCGGGGTTAGCCTCTATCCCCCTTTGATCAATCAGGAATCCGAGAAACTTCCCGGACTCAACACCAAAGACGCATTTCTTAGGATTCAACATGACCTTATGCCGCCTGAGGGTGGTGAACGTTTCTCGAAGTTCAGCAAGATGATCCGTCTGTTGCTTGGATTTGACTATCATGTCATCAATGTACGCCTCCACATTCCTCCCGATTTGATTAATGAAGACCGTATTAGTCATCTGTTGAAAAGTGGCAGGCGCATATTTCAAGCCAAACGACATCACATTATAACAGAATAACCCTGATCAGTGACAAAGGTCGTCTTCTCTTGATCCTTTTTCCACAGGGGTATCTGATGGAAGCCGGAATAGGCATCCATAAAGCTCATTAAGGCGTGGTCGGTTGTAGAATTGACCAGGCTGTTGATCTTTGGAAGCGGATAAATGTCCTTGGGACATGCCTTGTTGAGGTTTGTGTAATCAACACACATACGCAAGTCCCATTCGGCTTCTTTACAAGCACAACATTGGCCACCCATTCAGGAAAATTACATGGCCGAATGAACCTAGCGTCCAGCAGCTTTTTCACTTCGGCAGCTGCCGCCTGACTTCTTTCCTCACCGTGATTTCTTTTCTTTTGCTGGACGGGCTTCTTTTTTGGATCCACGGCGAGTTTGTGGACAGCAAGATCCGGGCTGACGCCTGGCATCTCTTTCACTTCAAAGGTAAAAATGTCTTTGAATTTTTTCATCAGAAGGTGCAAGTCTGCACCTAACTTAGAATAAGCAACCGTCCCTACCTTAACTGTACGCTTTGGACGGCTGTCGTCTAGAGGTATATAAATATGTTCTCCAGCCGATTGGGGACGGAGCTCATCTGACCGTTCCCCGGTCAATGATTGCTATTTTTTCTCTTTCTTGACCTCCTCCAGCAGAGGGGCCTTTCTTTTCTTCCCGGCTGCTGGTAGGGTTGGGGCGGCATCCTTGACATTGTCAAGGTCTATTGGTTCCTGCCCTTGGCTGTCTGGGGCCATAATATCCTTGACGGTTGAGAGGTAGCACTCTCGGGTTGTCTTTTGATCCCCATTCAAGGAACCAACAGAGCCGTCATCCCTCTCATACTTAATGAGCATAAGAGAAGGGATGATTACAGCCTTGGCTTCGTTGAGGGTGGGCCGGCCCAGAATAATGTTATTGGCGGTCAGCTCCTCAAAGACCAAGAACTTGACGACCAGGTGTCGTCCTTTTCCTTGCTCACCCATCCAGATTGGTAAATCAACCCTGCTGACTGGGTAAACCATTCCACCCCCAAAGCCTACTAGGGGGTGTGTAACCGGATGCATGCTGCTGACGTTGTATTTCAGGTTTTGCAGGCACCAAAGACTGATGATGTCCGATGATCTGCCGATGTCAATAAGGATTCGTCCAACCAGCTGGTTGGCAACCTTACATTTAATTACAACCAGGTCGTCATGCGGATGGTGAACGCTGCCCCTGTCCTTCTTAGTGATCAGAACGTCTAGGAAGGAGGAGCTAGCAGACGCCTTCTCATCATCATCTTTGTCCATCTTTCGAAGATGGCTCTTGGTGCCCCGGATGGTAGGGCCACCGCATGAGAATCCGCCTGCTATGGTATAGACCGGCTCCTTATCAGTGTCCGAACTACTAGCAGGACGGGGTGTCTTAGACGAATGTCCATGGTACTTCTTATTAGTCCCTTTTGACTTAGAGATATAGGACTTTAACATCCCCTTGTCAGCCAGACGGTCCAACACCCGTTGAATGCTGAAGCAGTTGTTGGTGTCATGGCCAACTTCCTCATGGTATTGGCAGAATTTATTCTTGTTCCATGACTGGACGAAACTCTTCATTGGATTCGGGTTTTCAATGGTCAGCCGGTCCTTTATCTCCATGAGGATTGAGTAAGAGTCCTTGTTAAACTCGTACCTAGGGACGTACGGTTTAAACTCTTTTTTCCTCTTCTGGGACGGCTGGTCAGAGTCACTAACCGCCCAGACTTCTTTTCTCTTTTTGCTCTCTTCTTTCTTCTTGGCCGGCTGAGTAGGCCGGCTGTAGCGAGCAGAGGTCGGTCGCTTGAATGTAGCTTTCCGCCTCCCCCAGGGCCGCCTATAAAGTGAAAGCCCCTTTTCTGATTAGGTCAAACTTAAAAGTTGACCTGTCTCTCAGATCTTTGAAAAAGTCTGTAAAAGCTACCTCGTCAAACAGTCCTTGAATCTGAATTCTGATCAGATTGAACCGCCTGACATAGGAGCGCAATCCTTCTCTCTCCCCTTGCTTAATGGTGCTCAAGTCAAGACTTGTTTTCTTCCCAGGAATGTTCATCGAGAAGTTGGAAGCAAACAGGAAGGCAAGCTTCCTGAAACTATCAATGGACCCGGCTGGCAAGTTGCCAAACCATTGTTGGGCAATGCCCTTCAATGTAGCCGGGAAGCATCGACACCAAGTAGCATCATCCAACCCCTGTAAGTACATGAGGTTGGTGTAAGCCATTAGGTGATCTTCCGGGTAAGAGGTACCGTCATAGGTGCCCACCAACACATTTTTAACCTTGGCCGGCTGTGTCGCCTCGGTTATCTCCCAGGTGAACGCAAAAGATTTTTCACCCAGGCGGAGCACACGAAGCTGCCATTCTAGTGGCTGGACGTTGTTGTATGCCGCCTGAACTCCGAAGAAGGTCGGATGTATGAAATAAGGAGGATACTGTCCGTATACCTGAGAAGGTACATACGGTGCAGTCCCAATCATCTGAGGGCCAGAATGGACGGTATTACCACCTGTGTGGCTGTCATGCAAGGAAGGTGCATTCCCTATAGAGGTGTTGTTGAAGCTGTCTGGAAAGTTCGACGTAGAAGCTGACTCAGACAACTGCTGATTTCTCTTGCGGGTGATGATCTCCCGGCCGTCAGGAGTTAATTTTTTGCTTCCCACCGGCTGTTGAGTTCGGCGGGGATTTTTGGCATTCCTCTTAGGCAGAAGAATTTTGGACTAATCAATGGTCCCAGCTGCCTTCTCCTTTGAATGAGGAGTTGGCTTCCGATCTCTGACTGACTTCCCCTTATCCAGAGGAATCTTTTTTGCCGCCTGACCCCTACTTGGGCCACCCCGACTCTTAGAAATCAGATCTTTAATTTCACCCTTGAAACTTGTCATGAACTTCATGAGTTCGTCTCGGCTGACGGGAGCTGATCCACTTGTCGTATGGGTTTCCCTTTTCGGCTGCCTAGGGGGTCGATTTGTACCCGCCTGGCTGGCACCCCGCTCCAGAGTGTCTTTTGGCCGGATGCGCTTGGTTATCAGGGAGCCGTCATCGGCTATATAAATTTTAACCTGAGGATCTTCATCCTCTTGATCAGTGAAAACTTCTAGGTCGTCGCCCAGACGCTTAGGACGTGGCACAGACTCTTGAACTATCTTTGAGGTACTCTCCCCACAGACGGCGCCAAATTTTTTGGGTGTTTTTGTCCCTCGGGAGAGTTACATCACAAAGTCTGGTCCGGCGTGAGCTGTACCTGCAAAACAACGGAGACTCCGGGTGGTTGGAGCTTCGCCTCCGACGGTCAAGTTAGTAACTTGAATTGGAGTAAAAAGGTGCGGAAATTTAGGTGGGTATCTGCTCGGATTCCAAGCTCGAAAATGTCTCCTTCGAAGAGTGAATGTGTAATAAATGGTCAAAAACTTGTCTCCATGAGGAAATCTCCCTATTGGGTCCCTGGGAATTGTGCCCTTATAGGGAATAAATTTCAAGCGTTAACCCCTAGCTTGAACCCCACTGTGATCATACACTAAAGTACGGTGGCGTCCAAAAGGGAAGAAGATAGAGCAAAAGAGTTGCCAACAAGTTTTAGGAACTTGTAAACCGTTCACAGGGTGAAGGTTACACCCCTTAACGATCCAAGAGATCGTCAAATCCATAAGGTCTAGAACCAAATAAGGGTTCGGGGATGAAGGTACAAATCCAACCTAAAAGAGATTGAACCTACCCTAATAATAGACCTCTACTTTATTCTGATCGTATTCATGTGCGCTTTTTGATTAACATGCAATCAATAGGTTAACCCTAAACCTGTTTATCTATGTTGGTTGAATATAATGCACAAATAAATCTATTATTGGCGATCACTTAAAATATAATCAAATTAACCCTAAACAAGATTATTAATATCTTATTAAGCATGATTACAAGTACAAAATTCCCTTTAAACATGCATAAAGGTGTGATCAAGCAATAACAATAAATATCAAGCAACATAATAAATAATCAATATCATGAATAATAATTATAATAACAATCATTATGATAATCATAATAACAATAATATCATTATTATAAAATTATAGTCATAATCAAAACAATAATAATCATAAAATAATCATCATCAAAATAACAATAATATAATATTCATAATCATCATAAATTATAACAATTATAATCATAATCATGTTCATGTTAATATTAAAGCATAATAATTGCAAGATCATAGGCATGATACTAACAAGATTAATAACAAACCCTAGCATGTCACTAAGCATTAAAAATCAAATCTTTAACCCTAACATGATACTAACAACCATAAATTTTAGGAAGAACGTAGGAAGCCTCATACTTTTAATCATATTTAATATTAAAATTACCCTAGACATGATACTAGAAATATCATAATAACAATTTAAACATGATTTCTACATCATAACATCAATTAAAGCCATAAAAGTACTTACTTTGATGCCTCGTACCTCTTTCTAATAACAAAATACACACGTTAGTAACTTTAAGGAAAATAATAAACAAATCAATTAAATTAAATAATTGAAAGAGAGATTTGGGGCCAAACCCTCAGAAATTAAACCTTTCACGTCAAGGGCGAAGACAACTTTGAATATGGCTAGGTGTTTCTAGATCTTGTGAATGCGGAATTTTGTATTTAAAAACAAAGTTTAGACAAAGAGAAAGAAAGAAAGATGAAATAATCAAGAAAACTTGATGAGAATTGGTGAATGATTAAGAGAGAATTAGAGAATTAATGATTACAAATGATGACTGATTGTAAGCAAATGAAAACAGAGCTTTTAATACGTTATTTATAGTGAAATCAGCCAAAAAGATAAGATATAAAAACAGAGCACTTGGCGCACGCAAAACAGAGCAAGCGCCAGCCCCAGCTGATTGGCGCCAGGCGCCAATGGCTAGCACCAGGCGCCAATGCCTGGCGCCAGGCGCCAATGCTCGGTGTCAGGCGCCAGGCCTGTTTTTGACGCGTTTTCGAAAATCAGATAAGTTTTTGCCGTTTAGGAGATAAAATCGTATCTTTTCCTCAAAAATGCTTTTTGATTTTAATTAAAACTCTGAAAAGTCAACAAAAGTCAATTTATCAATGCTAATTGAATTAGGAATGAAAGAACATTATAGAAGAATCTAGAAGACTAAAACCATTCCTAATTCCATTAGGAATGATAAATCATATTAGGCCCTCCTCTCAAAACTGGCCCAGTTTAGTAAATTGGCCATAACTTCCTCAATATTCATCGGAATTGGGCTTATAATATATCGTTGGAAAGCTCTTGTCAAGCCTCATCCAACTAAACTACTATTGGACCCATATCATGGACAAACCAAACTGGATTGGCTGTTTTCTTAAAATTAGTTTTCAAAAACAGAGAGAAGAGAAAAGAAATTAAAACTTTCCGCTTTGGAGAATAATGATTAGATGCGAAAGGTACTCAATAATGATTAGACGCGAAAGGTACTCATCACTGGGTTTGGTTTTGGAGAGACACATTTGGGTGTCTACAAAAGCCCCTACTTTGACTGAGTTTGGAGAAACGCAAGTTTCGAAAACAAAAGTCAAAGTAGCGATAGGGACGGAGAATGATTCAGAACGTTCTGCGATCTTAAATCATTCTTGTAACGCCGATACCTGCGAACTAGCGTTAGTTAAACAGATAAGAGAGTTAAGAAACGCGTATCTTGCACCGTCGAGCACACGTCTCTGAATATTAGAATGCCATCCCGCTTGAAAATTGCTACGCCTGTAACTACTTTCAAATTAGAATATTGCTTTGCCTGAAACGATCCTCCTCCGCTTTGATAATATTCCACGTCTAAGGGAATACCATCGAAGATTGCTTCTCTTGAAACAATCCTCAGTTGTTTGTGACAACTCTCCACAATCTAGGGAACGCCACCTTGCTTTTTTTGATGTTCACTCGTCTTAGAACAAAGAGCTTCTTTTTGATATGTTCACGCGCCTCTGAACAAAGAGCTTCTTTTTTATATGATCTTCTGAATGATGTGTCCACGCGTCTCTGATTGAAGAGCTTGATAATAGGAGATCTTTGATGATATGTCCACGTGTCTCTGAACAAAAGAGCTTTTGATTGATATGCCCACGCGTCTCTAGAGCGAAAGAGCTTTGATGGAGATGTTCACGCGTCTCTGAACAAAAGAGCTTGAATAATGTGCCCATGCGTCTCTGGAGCAAAGAGCTTTGATGGAGATATTCACGCGTCTCTGAACAAAAGAGCTTGAATAATATGCCCACGCGTCTCTGGAGCAAAAGAGCTTGATGATATGTTCACGCGTCTCTGAACAATAGAGCTTTGGTACTGGAGCGTTTGTTGCAATAATATTCTGAAGAAAAATTTCCGAAGACCAACGTTTGTCGATCTCTAAAGCTTGCCTGAACTTGCTTCTGCTAAAACCAGTATGTCGGTGTTTCCGTGATGAGCCAATTCTTAGGCACTTCAAGCTAAGTGAGACGATCTTTCATCAGGTCAACCACTGATCATGTCAAATTGCTTATAGGGGCTAACTGGCGTACCAAGGAACCCGAAATTGCTGTATGAGGTCAAAATCACCTTTTTGAGAGGCTTCAAGCTCTGTCGTTGCTGAGATAACTAGCGCCAGACGCTGGAGTAGGGTCTTCCCTGTTCTGCTGAACCTGTATTTATTTTTGACTATAGAACTTTGCCAATTTCATTAATTACCTTAGGCTTGACCTAATGTTTAGCATTGCCTGACTCAAAACTTGACACGACTTTAGGTATAAACTTGACTCGATGTGATCGACTGGCTCGAGGTTGACTCTACTCGAAGTGATTTGACACATGTGTTAGAATCAAATCAAAGTGATATGACACAACATGACTCAATGTGAACATGAATCGTGTGTGCATTGTAATGTGATCGTGCGACTCGAAAATGCAAAAAAGCAAAAAAGAATCGAAGTTTTGAAGATGCATGTTGAACGAATTTAGTCAAATGTTGTTTGATACTATCTCTCAAGGGGCAAGGATTAATCCATCCTAGGCTATCTAAATTGGCTCAATAATGAAAGTATTTGGGTAACTTAGGCACGGAGGCTAAGCACTTCACACTTTATGACTGATGAATGACGTTGATATGACAAGGCATGCTTTACGTTAAGATTCCATGACAAAGGGTTCCTAATGGAAGTATATTTTGTCATGTATGTGTGATGTGTGTGATAGTCACACTAAAGTTAGGCCGCAAGAGCTAAGTGTGTGGAAAGATATTATTTGAAAAAAGAGTCAAATGATAGTGACTCTTAGGCTAGGGTAAGCTAATAATGTAAGGATCAAGCCCCCAAGTCTAGCTCTAAGTAAATAAGGATGAGCGTAGGAGATCCCTTGACATGATCATGGTGTAAGTGTGTGAATGTGAATATGAATGCATGTTTATTACGGCCGCACCTCGATGTGAGGTTGCCTAAGTATCCGTTAGGAATCAGGCCGAACGTAGCTCTAACCGAACCTCGCACAAGTGTGTGTATACCTCAAAAAGGTCTTTTTAAGGGTTGTAACGTGGTTAGGCTAAAGGTTTGAAAGAATAAAGGGATAAAGGCTTAAGACCCTAGATAAGTCCCCAAGGTGTGCAACCTCGCTTTTGAATATTTGTATTTTGTGCTTGAGTTCCTACTATTTTTTAGCTCTTTTTGCTTTAGTAGTTATTTTATTTTAATAAGTGTGGGCGATCCCGATCATGCGGTCTATCACTCACTTGGCATTCATGTTTCTCAGGCACGGTACCGAGCACTCGATAAGAGACGCAATTGTTCATATCGAAGATATTTTCATATCAAAGACATTGGAACACTTGCCCTTTTGTACACTTTTATTTATTTATTGCTATTTTTGCTATTTTAATCTTTTGAATTACTCAAGCTCTTTTTTAGAATTGCATAAGTTACACACCATCCCATCCCAAGGTTAGGTAGGTGTAGGTTGAAAAAATAAAGGTCTATCGTTAGACGAGACTAAAAGTGGTTTATGAAAAAAGGATTGTATATTAGAAAGGTGAAATGAGATATGATGTGGCTACAAGGGGTGCCTCAAATCATGGGTATACCTTGTGCTTAGTTTGACATGGATTTTTTTTTTTTAAATGCAATATAATGAAATGATAATAAATAAGGAAATAAATGCTCATTTTTATTAAAGGAAAAGAAAGAATCTACAAAAATTAATCTAAAGGAAAAGAAAAGGTGCCTAAGCTAGACTTATTAGGGAAAATAGAAAAAAGAGGTCAAGAAATCTTGTCGTTGAAGCTCGCCTCTTGTCTTGTGTTGTTTCCTTTATCATTACTCGCTCTTCTTGTTAAATGGAGGCATGGGAAGCCTGTTATTATCAATCAAATGTTGGATAGCTTCCTTTAGCTTCCAACAGCTCTCAGTTGCATGACCCCTACCTTGGTGGTACTTGCAGTGTTCGTTTGGATTCCAACTAGGAAATCTTTTCTTAAGTGGGGGATCTTGAATAGGTCCAATGGGAGTAATGATTCCTTGGCATGGAGTCGGTCTAAAGCCTCATCGTAGGTAATTCCAATAGGGGTAAATTCCCTTTTCGGTTGCTTCCGATTACCCATGGCAAGGATCTCACTAACGTCGAAAGTACCAACACTGTTGCTAGAGTAGGTGTTTCCGGAAGAAGAAGAATAGTTGTTCTTCTTGCCTTTACAGCCACTGTTACTATTGTTACTAATCTTGGCCTTCTTGTCGTGCGGAGGAACATGAAGGAGATTTGAATCAATGGAGTCTTGAACACGACCCTTGAGGGCGAGGCACTATTCAGTAGTTTGACCGCGACCTCTATGGTATCGACAATAGGAATTTGGGTCCCAATTAGGTGGAGGGTCTTGACCTTGATCGTGAAGACAGTCAAAAGCTTCATTGTAAGTCATTCCTATTGGTATGTATTCTTCAATGGTCCATTTTGCCTATGGCTTAGGAGCATTGAGTTCTTCATTAAATTCTTGGCGAGAATTTTGTTCGATGGCCATCACCCGATTTGCTAATCCTTCTACCACATTCAAGAGCATGGCAACGACATCTTGCAATTTTCGAACGTCCTCTTTTAGACTTGACGAGTCTTCCCTGGTATTATCTAAGAAAAGACTTTCATCCTCCCCAATCATGGCCACTTCATCGAGAGAGGTTATATAAGCTGTCTCGATCATGGGTTCTCCTACAGGTGTGATAAGAAGTGATGGATCGAAGAATGCTTGGTCATCTTCGATGGCTAGAATCTCGGAAGTTTCATTGTTATCGATCAGATCTTGAATAGCTTCTTTGAGTTTCCAACACTCCTTAGTGTTGTGACCCTTTCCTTGGTGATATTTGCAGTGCTTATTAGGGTCCCACTTAGGTGGTCTGGCTTCTAGAATTGGATCTTTGATGGGCCCTATGGGCATGACTAGTCCTTTGTGATGTAGCTTCTCGAAAGCTGTTTCATAACTCATGCCAAGTGAAGTGAACACCCTCTTTGATCTTTGGATTCGTGGTTTAGAGGCGTTCGTAGCATGTACCTCATTAATGGGAGAGGAAGAAGAAGGATGGTCGCTCTTCTTTCCTCTCGCACCATTATCTTTCAGAAGGTCATCTTCAATGTCAATTCCTATATTATAGACAGCCTTGAAATTATTCAGATTGTGTTGATATTTTAAATGCTTTGAATACTTCTCTTGAAGATTCTTGATAAACATCCTCACACTCCTTTTCGGTGGGGACCTCAATCATCTTAGCGGAAGTTTCCCTCCACTTATTAAAGAAAGAAGTAAAACCTTCATTCTCTTTTTGTCTTACCATCTCAAGTTGTCTATGAAAGCGTTTACTATCGATTCCCAGGTATAGGTTTTCTCTTTGTCAAGGGAGAAGTACCACTGTTGGAAAACGGTTTCAAGAGATAGTGAAAACAGAGAGGGGAAAACTTTCTTATTGATACCCTTAATACTCAGTATGGTTTTGAAAGCTCTTAAATGGATGTAAGGGTTATTTGTTGCCTTGAATTTATGGATGTCAGTGGCGTTGAACTGATGCGGAAGAAGTTCCTTGTCCAGCGAGACCCCTTGTGAACTCATGCCCTGAAATTTATAGTCACTAGATAGCTTGCTCAAGCTTTCTTGCATGAGGTTCATTTGTTGTTGCTTCACGGGATCATCGATCTTGAGTGTGAGTAGCTTTAGTGTCTCAGTCACGTTAGTCAATTGACTCCTAAGTTCATTAACTTCCTCTTGAGTTGCCATTATCTTCTTAGCCTTCCTCTTTTGACGAATCGGTTTATCAAAAAGTGAGACTTGAACAAAGAGGTTGTCCTTGATTAATCAGCTTTGATGCTGAGCTGAGGTAGTGAGGTTGTGAGAAGACCGAAAGAGGGGCACCTGCCGAGGGGGTTTCGAGGCAGGCTGAGCGGATAGGGTGAGGCCGAGGGGTTTGAAAAATGAGGAAGCTTGGGTACAGGAGCTTGCCGAGGGCCAGGATCTCGGATCAGGTGAGTGCCGAGGAACTCGATCAAGCCGAGGGATAAGAGAGAGAGGGAGTAGTGACCCCGAACACGCCGAGGGGATTGTAGATGCTGAGAGCTCGGCCTAGGCATGGGAGTGTCGAGGGGTTATCTTGCGGTCCGAGGGGGTTTATATTTTGCTGAAGGGGTGAGTGAGGCGAAGGAAATTTTTGTGATGTGTTAGGCTTTTTGGGTTTCTCTTGAATTCGGAATTATGTGAGGTAAGGTAAGCTGGAGAGGGAGAGAGGGCGAGCTAGGTATTTGGCCTTTGTTGGAGTGAGAGAGGGATGCCAAATGGGTAGGGTGATGGTCCCTCGGCTTTGTTAAGGGCTGAGGGTTATCTTGCGGTCCGAGGGGGTTTATATTTTGCTGAAGGGGTGAGTGAGGCGAAGGAAATTTTTGTGATGTGTTAGGCTTTTTGGGTTTCTCTTGAATTCGGAATTATGTGAGGTAAGGTAAGCTGGAGAGGGAGAGAGGGCGAGCTAGGTATTTGGCCTTTGTTGGAGTGAGAGAGGGATGCCAAATGGGTAGGGTGATGGTCCCTCGGCTTTGTTAAGGGCTGAGGGGTATCTGGCGTGCGTCGAGGGCTTGCACACCCTTCCGAGTGCTTTGACGCTGCTGTTGGTATGAAAGTCGAGGGCTGTCCTCGGCAGTCCGAGGGGATTGCTTGTGGGCTGAGGGCTTTATCAGCCACAGAGGTGTATTTCTCGGCAATCATTTTTTTTAATTTGAATGCCGAGGGGGTTGTTGGTAATGCCGAGTGCCCAGCTTGGCATGCTGAAGGCCCAGGTATATCGATAGGGTAGGACCTGCAAGGCCAAGAGTAGAGCTTAGCTTGTGATTTTCATTTTACTAAAAATTTTTAATTTTGTTTTGATGAGTTGTGGAACGATGAGAGCCCGGATTCTTTGATTGTTTGCACATGAATTTTATCTATTTTAGGCTTAATGTTTTGAAATTTTTTCTAACATTTGGATCATGCTTCTCAGCTAGGCTAGTATATGAGTTTTGCATCTAATATTTTTCCTCTTCTCGTCTTGACCATTGAATATTTTTCTAACACTTGATCTTTTGTTGATATTATAGGAGTATCTCTCCTGGGGTGCACTTGACTTGGTGCAAGGGAATTCTTCCGGCCTCTCTGACCACTTGGTGAGCTTTCAACACTTAGCTTTTTAAGCTCTAAGTACCTGATTTAGGGCGGAGACTAGGTCGTTGAAAACTAATTTACCCTCGGTCAAAACAAAATTTGTAATCTCTCAACACACCCCTAGGAATGGGAGATGAATGCTAAGGTCAAATCTAAGCTATTTCGAAGCAATGAAGTGAGGTGTGTCTATTCTACCAATCAAACAATAGAAATGAAATAAAATTTATCAAGCACTAGGGTATGGATCCACATAAACTCGTAATTAATTTAACTAATTGGGGTTGGAGATGACTAAGTCGAGTGTTGCGAGGGAAAATCAATTAAGCAATCAAGAGAGTATGGTAGGCTAATCTCCTAGAGGTCAAACTAGCGCCAACTATGAGAGACTCTAGCTAGGAAACTTGGAAACCTACTCAATCGAGAAATGTAAGCCACAAATCAATTTTCCGTATCAATATGAACATACAATGAAATCTAGTGTGAGAAACTAGGTTGATCACTCCTAAATTAAACACACACATGCACATAATCAATCAACCAATTTAATCACAATATCAACTCCATCAATTTCCCCTAATAAGCATAAATCCATTGATCATATATGCTTCACCATTTCCCTAGCAAGAAAACTACTCACTATTCATGAAAATCAATATCAAAAACTAAACTAAACGACAAGTTCATCATCATCATATTAATCAAGAATAAACCAATTCAAAAATCAATCAACTTGAACAATTAACAAAGAAATTGAGATCAAAACTAAGATTGCATTGAAGTAAGGAAATCCTTACAAACTTGCTTCAATTCAATGGAGAAAAGACTTGGAATCATCAATCTTAAATCATCAATCAAGAACTTCTCTCTCTACAAACTAGAGTTTCTCTCTCTAAAAATCTAACCTAATTATATTCTAATTTCTGAAAAATTGAACTCTCTCTTAAAATAGAAAGAAAATATATATATAGTAAAACTAACTAAGAGAAATTAGTAAGATCTTCTCCAAATAAACCCGTACAGGCGCAACAAACTGTAAGGGAGAGCGCGACCGCGCAAATCTTGGTATGGAACCGAGACCCATACAGGCGCGCCCGCGCCTGGGAACAGGGCAGCCCTCTTCCCTATCCTGCCGATGCTCCTCGTGCGCTCCACTTAATGCTCTTTATAATAAACACGGGAGATTGCAGTTTCCAAACTCCATATTTGTGGGTTCAACACGAGAAATCATGCCCCCACGAATTGAATGCACAGCTTAAGGACTTTAGGAACTTGCACTTCTCCATGCTTGAGCTTCAAATTGAGAACATTAGACACCCTAATCAATGCCAAACTTGGGAAGAGGCCTCGGGAAACTTGGATTACGACCTTAACCTGAAAAATAAAGTAAAACAAGCAAATAAAAGAGAAAATAACAAAATAAACCAAGAAATGCGTAAAGAAAGAAATCCAACTAAGAAAATGCAAACTAAAAGAAATAAGGAGTATAATTAAGGAAAATCTAAGTAAAATAGCTATAGAATAACATGAAATTCACCCTAAAAAGAACCAAATGAGTGCCATAAATGACACTCATCAAATTTCCCCAAGTTAAACTTTTGCTCGTCCTCTAGCAAAACAAAGCAAGAAAGAATAAGGATGAAAGACTTATTCAAAAAGAAAAAGAAAGACATAAGATGGGAATATACACTAAGACTCACCAACGTAGGAATCACGGTTGTTTTTAGCTACAACAAGCCCTTTAAACCCCAAAGTCGCCTATGTGGACGAGTGAGGCACGTAAAAGTTTCCTAAGAGATTAACCTATAACTCTCCACCAACATACATGAGGCAAACCACAAAAAGGAAAATAAAAGAAAGAAAAACAAAATTGAAACTTTTACGAATTGAACTTTACAAAATGACCACATTTCAAATGAATAAACATATTTCTTAAGCAAATAGGGGTATGCACGTTTCAAGATATCTGAGGTTGATTGAAACATAGAGTATGCTAAGCATACATAACTAGTTATCACAATTCACCTTCATCCCATTCGATCTTACCCGCGTTCTCCCTATAATCTCATATCTCCCTCTAATGAGCATCTCAATAGCTCCTCGAAGGAGCCGGAAAAGAACATATTTTTACGCTACAACGACTTCTTGACTAAGCATCCCTCTCTTTAGGCTTTAACTCATAATTCCCTCCCTAAAAATTTGACTCAACCTCTAGGTCGAAAGGTCTTTCTCAATGGATTTATGTCAGGGCATGGTAAAAGGTTAGGGGTAGGCTAAAATTTTAAAATTTGGTGGTACACCTAGGTGATGAAGCAAAGATTGGCCAAACCTTGACACCAAAACCGAGAAGTCACCAAACAAAAACAAACTAACACCCCTAAGCTTATTCAAAGCTATATCCAATAACATATATACAAAAAGCATAAAATGCTTCTCCCCCAAGTTAAAAGGAAGAATTGTCCTCAATGCTTGAAGAGGAAAAGAGTCACATCAAAATATTTTTGGAATTTTCTCATTTTCTACTATCCTTTTTTTTATATTTTTTTTTTCTTTTCTTAAAAGTAATTGTCCATGCATTTTTAATTTAGGACGACTTTTTAAAATTATGCATTTATTAAGTCCTTGCCTTTTTTAATTAGGACGGCTTTTAGAATTAATCACTTGCCATTATTCACACAAATATACACAAAATACAAGCTTGCTTACAAAAGGAACCAATATCCATACTTATATACCACAAACTCCAAAAACGTAGTCATTTGCTTCACAAAAACAAAAAAAATGGAACAAAAAGAAACAAAAGGCTCAAAGTTCTAATGATGTGGCTAGAAAAGAAGGGAAAAGGCTCAAATGATTAGCAAGAAGGCAAATGAAAACCCAATGAACTAAAAGAAGAAAATTATCCTAGAAAAGAAAAATTATTACCCTGAAAAGATGACTTTGTCATCCCTAGATGGTTCGGTCTCGTGTTTGAGAATTATGAGTCAAGATTCAAGATTAGGTCCGCAATAGTCAAGGATCCATGCCGCTCATGAAAATATGTAGAAGGCTTGAAAAATGATTGAACCTCATATGGATGTAGCAAAAACTCACTATAGGTGTCAAATCGACCACAGGAAACAACTACCAACATGCCACAAACAAGTAGAATCGGTTTCATGATCCTCCTAGTTCTAAAACATGCTAACTTAGCATACACCTATCCTAGAGTCAACCAAGCATATTCTCAAACCGTGCATACCTATACAATTTAGGAAGATATTTTATTCAAAAGAAAAAATCGGTTGTATATAGTCCAAATCAAAAGGAAAAACAAAAAGTGACAAATAAAGCCTCAAAACATACCAAAAACCAAAAACAAGAAGAAAGAAAAAAAAGATAAAAAAGGAGAAAAATAAAAACATAGATAAAGGAAAAGTAGGAAAATAAAGAATGGAAGGAATATGCAAGTTAAACATGTAATTCCCGATCAACAAACAAGTGATCAAATGACAACATCGCCAATGATCCTAAACACTCTATGTGTTAAAAGCATCCATCCTCGAACCATTCAACTTTTCCTAAAACTAATCCTTAACTATGCATCTAAGAAAATAAAAGAGAATAAAGAAAAATAAGAAAGATCTCACCTGTTATTCCAAGAAATGAGAAAGAGTAAGAAAGAAAGCAAACACAAACCGTCAGGATACTCCAAGAGCAAATGCAAGGATAACATACCAAAAGAGAAAAAATAAAGCTATATACAGAAACAAAATTGTTAGTAACTTCCATACAAAATCAAACAACATCATAGGTGACAGAATTGATAAGAGAAATAGAGACAGAGAATCATAGAGCAGAGAGAAAAATTAGCCAATTAGCACTAGTAGAATAAACGTAATGGCAAGCGATTCAAACCCCCTAATGGCAAGTGGTTTTGAACCGCATGGGCTTAGGGAGCTTGCCATTAGCCATTTAAATGGCCATTACTAGAGAAAGGGCAGCGGTTTTGGCGCGAAACCGCTGGCCATTATGGGTATACATAAATTGATACATATGTAAAAAATATTAATATTTTTATTAATTATTTGTTGTAATATACATTTACATAAAAAAATTAATACTACTAATAAAAATAATAAAATCAGCTCTATAAAAAAATACTAAAAAAAAAAAAAAACACCAGCCACAACCACTAACACCAGCCGCGACCACCAACACCACCTGCCCACCACGACCCACACCATGACCCCACCAATATCAGCACCACCACCCACCACGACCCCACTAACACCAGAAGCCCTAACCCTAACCCACCCTGTACCAAGCCATTACCCCACACCTCCACTCCGTAACCCCCAACCCACCCAAACAAAACCAACATCTCCACCCAAACCGTAACCCACCCACCACCCCTCACCTCTACCCTCCGCAACCCTCCAAAAAAAACCCCATGTCTCTAGCCAGTCCGTTACCCACCCACCACCCCACACCTCCACCCTCCCTAACCCGCAACCCACCCAAAAAAACCCACATCTCCACCCAGCCCGTAACCTACCCACCACCCCACTCCGCTACCCTCCGTAACCCGCAACCCACCCAAGCAAAACATCGATTTTGACCTGAAATTTTGGTTTTAATGGTCAAATTCAACCATGAAAACTCTATAAAACTAAAAAACCACACGATTTGCACGAATTTTCTCAAAAATTGCTTGAAATTTTGCTCCAAAGCTGCTCGGAATTTTAGTTGAAATTATACGGTTTTTGGTCAAATTTGTTCGAAATTTATGCGGGTTTTGGTCGAGGAGAATAAGAAATGGAGATTGAGATAGAAGAGTGAAATGAAGGGAGTAAGAAATGGAGGGAGGAGTGAGAACGAAAGAGATTGAGAGAGGAATGAGAACTGAGAAAGAGAGGAGAGAGAACGACTAGAGTGATGAGAGTGGAAAAAGGGGTGTGAGATTGGTATTTAAAATGGGTAGGGTTTTTTTTTTAAAAGGCAAGCGGTTCACGATACAAACCGCTTGCCATTTGGGCTTTTACAAGCGGTTCAGCCCAAACCGCTTGCCATTTACAATTATGCAAGTGGTTTAGCCAAAACCGCTTGCCATTTATAATTTTGGAAGCGGAATGGCATAACCGCTTGCCATTTGGGGCTTCCCATTAACTGTTTTCTACTAGTGTAGAGAGCAATCAAACATTAGGAAGAAAGAAATCAAGAACTAGATCATCAATATATCATCAACAGCAGAAACCATCAGAAAGACAACAAAACCAAGAAGCATCAGTAGAATACTATCGCAGGGAACATACAACAGCATAAATCATCAGCAGAGAAAAACACTAGGTGTGAGATAAAGCCAAAGTGAACCATAAAAGCAAGGGGGAGACAAAAGAAACGCATCAGACATAAGAATATTCCCCAAGCTAAAAATGAGCTACCCCCCAAAGCTAAAACCAAGCTACAAGCTGGCAAAGAAACAAAAGAAAAACACACAAGCATAAAAGGGAGGGTAGCTAATATGGTATCACCCGACACTATGGTAAGGGGTAGAATGAGTACTCCCCTCACCAATATTAGAAGAAACCTGGCTAGAAACATCATCCATGAGCATAGGGCCCGTACCCTTTAACCTCCTCACCCTCTCGGCTCTATCCCTAGCAAAAAGGTGGGACCAATTATCAAGGACCGACTCGCCCGATAACCCCCAACGCCCAAAAGTCTCAGGTGAGGGGAAAAGGGTTAGGGTTTCCGGATCGTAAGTAAAATCACACCCTCCCGACCTCTTATAATAGTAAGAGGTCGGGGAGGTCCCCCTAATAGTATGAGGAG
>NW_018744312.1:0-37096 GCF_001683475.1 Chenopodium quinoa | reverse complement strand
ACATTTGGGGCTCGATTTAGCCCTCGTGTACGCCTTAAAGTGAACTCTGGCTCACGTGACAAGTTCTATTATACTCATTCCGTGATATCCAAACTTCATGCGATCTCGTTCCCACATCATGCAAGGGGCAAAATGTTTGGGCCAAGTCCATTGTCCTAAGCCCATTAACCTGGAATTACGAAAATACCCCTCCATGATCCAGCCCATCAGTAATCAGAGTAAAGTATGGATTTCCCCTAATCTGTCCAATTAAGTACAACTTCTGCCACCTGAAAATACATCATAAATTGCTCTCCAATCATTAATGATGGTAACTTTTTCCTAATTCTCTAACCTTCTCTCTCTACTTTCTCTCTCTAAAGTACTCTCTCTCTACTTTCTCTCTCTAGAAAGTACATTCCCAGACTTAAGCATCGGAGGGGCTTTCCGGATCACACCCCCGGGGCAGTTAACCTTTTTTCTCTTTTGCATGCCTAGCTCTCTGACAGCAAGGCAGAGCTGAGGGAATTTGGACATTCACTGTACTTAGCTTCTAGGACATCTTGATATTATTACTGTAGGCGTTGTTCGAAGTGCGCCTACATAAAAGCATGTTGTGAATATGCTTGGCACTCATGGGAAGTGGGAATTGACATTACAATTAGGGACAAATAAAGTAGGGAGCCGCCAACAAGTTTTTAAGGAACTTGTAAACCGTTCACGGATCAAAAAAGGCAACCACGATAAGGGACAACGAAGGCAACAACGATTGACCCGTGAAGGTTACCCCCATTCATAATCCATGAGATTACTAACTCCATATGGTTCGAAACCACGAAAGGAGGATCGGGGATGATGGTACGAAGTGAGTCATGGAGTCACATTCGCCCGTATTGGCCTCTACTCGATTCTTATATTGAAAAAACATTCTGTGATCTCAAAGGCATACAAACAATAATTCAATTCGCTCCAAACTATTATTTAACTAAATTGGTTTAATATTAATGCACACATAATTCTAAAAAATTTGGTGATCACTTCAATTAATAACAAGATTAAAAGGATCCTAAACCGGTTGTCCAAATTATCTTATTAGGCGTGATTTTCAATTACATATTCCCTTTAACATGCAATATGGTGATCATAATAACAATAGAATAAACATTAATATTAAAACCAATTTAATCACAATTCAACAACATAAAAATCGTTAGAAAAAAAAATAATAATAATAATAATAAAAAGAGCATGATCCTTACTTTGAATCTGTTTGCTTGCAACTACAAAATAATAAACGAGTTAGTAACTTCAAGGAAATAATAAAACAATAACTAAATTAAATTAAATTAAAATAAGGTTGATTTTGGGGCCAAACCCTCAAACGATTCTACCTTTCACGCCTTGGCTTAAGGACAGAACCTCGAGTAAAATATGGACTCCTTTGAGTGCTTGAAGAAGGAATTTTGAAGTAAAAAGGGTAGGCTAGTGTTTAGTTAATAGCATAGAAGAGAGAAAATAAGAATAATAAAATTCTGGTTGCCCCGTACATCAGAAATGAGGGGGTATTTATAGGGAAAATGTGCTGAGGGAGCACACGGAACCCTAAAATGATAAAAACCCTAAAAAAGTATCCCGTGACACGGTCAGACTGTACCGTGACACGGTCAGACTGTACCGTCAGACGGTACACTTCCCGTGACACGGTACAGTTTTGGAGTGACGCGGGAAATTTTCAGAAAACGGAATGAAAAACGCGTTAAGGTTTACGCGGAAAGGACACGGAACGTCCCGTGTCACGGCAGACCTCCCGTGTCACGGAAGTCCCACCGTCAGACGGGAAGGGTTCCCGTGACACGGTCAGACTGTACCGTGACACGGTCACTTCCAGTCCATTTTTCCGTCTAAATTCATTTTTAACCCTAATTTCTTTCGGCTTTTTAAGTGCCGATTGATAATTTCGGGCTTTTTCTGACTTTTATTATTCTGGCTAAAATAAGAAAATAATAAATAAAAATAAATAAAATGTTTCCAAAAATAAATAATAAAATAATAAAATAAAAAAGGTTTGGGCTTAAAATTAATTAATAAGCTTGGGCTAAAATTAAAACTATGCTTTTACCAAACATCAAGACTAATCCATGGACCTTTCAAAGGTATGAATTTAAAAAAATACGATTTTTTTAGCACTCTCGGGATTAAATACTAAACCCGACCAATAGAGGCGGTGAAAGGTTATTTATCATCGGGTTTGGTTTTGGGGAGACATTTTTAGGTGTCTACAGAAGCCCCCACTTTGACTGAGTTTGTAGAAACGTTAGTTTCGAAAACGATAGTCAAAGTAGTCGATAGGGACGGAGAATGATTTAAGACGTTCTGCGATCCTAAATCATTCTGTATACGCCGATACCTGCAGAAAAATGTTAATTCCACAGATAAAAGAGTAACGGGATAGAATACGTATCTGGCACCAGTGTGTCGGTGACAAACGAATTTGGCAGCTTCCTAAGCTTGAAGGAATCTACCGAGTGACATTGGTTGAAACGCTTTCCATGCTTGAGGAAAGCCGACTGAAGAGTTTGGCAGTTTTCTAAGCCTGAAGAAAGCTACCGGATAATACCTTCCATGCCTGAGGAAAGTCGACGAACGAATTTGGTGTCATTCTATGCTTGAAGAATTCCACCGATAATGCCTTCCATTTTGAGGAAAGCCGACAAAAAATTTTGTGGTTTTCTATACTTGAAGAAAATCCACTGATGATGCTTTCCATGAGGAAAGCCAACTTGGCGGTTTTCTATACTTGAAGAAAAATCCACCGATAACGCTTTCCAACCTGAGGAAAGCCGACTTGGCGGTTTTCTATACTTGAAGAAAAATCCACCGATAACGCTTTCAAGCCTGAGGAAAGCCGACTTGGAGATTTTCTATACTTGAAGAAAAATCCACCGATAACGCTTTCCAAGCCTGAGGAAAGCCGATGATTGCTGAAATTAGTAAGTATATAGTGGTTCGATTATCCCCGAACGTGGGCCGCAGATGATTCACAATTTTAAGCCGATTCCGACCGTATTAAATGCTTAAAATGCCGAAAAATAGGTTCTGACGCTTCAGGGGTAAAATGGTAATTTTAGTCCCCCTTAAATATCAGTTAGAATTTTCCGCGCAATTCTAGCGAAAAATAACTGCTCAATAATCTCGAAAAATCAGTCAAACTAGTCAAAAAAGCCAAGAATATTCCCTGACCAAACGCAGAATCCCGTGCCACGTCAGCCATTTGCCGTGACACGGGAATTACTTCCCGTCAGACGGGACTAGAATCCCGTGTCACAGGAACTTTGTCCTTTTTTTATTTTTTTTTGCTGCTTTTTGAATCAGTCGCGTGTAAATGATTGCAACGGTTACTCTTTTTTTTTTGTCCTTTTCAGTCTTTAAATTCGCATATTTGCTTTAACACTTCACCATTTCATTGCTCATCTTCATTTCTCCATTTTTGCTTCTTGCTTACCAAAAATCGTCGCGCCACGCTTAAAGGTTAACGCCGGCCGTCGAAGCTCACCGTGACACGGTAACAGCGACCGTGACCTGCCTGCCTTCGGAGCTCCGTCAGCTTTGAAGCTCGCCATGACACGGGACTGCTTCGCCGTGTCACGGTTATTATTGACCGTGTCGCGGCAGTCGTGCTGGTGGCCTGAAGTTTTTTCGAACTTTTTTCGAATTTTCACCAATTTGCTATAATTTCTCGATATTCTCCTCATTTTCGACCCTCTACAAACATCCATGTAAGTTTCCTTTGATTATTGCTTTGAATTTGCTTCACATAAATAATTTCATGACGAACCCTAAAAAATCAATTTGGGGGTTTTTGATTTTGAAGTCTTATGTTGAAATTCTTGCCATGATTTTACTTGTATATGTATACATGTGTGTTTGTGAGAGATTTGAGACAAAAATTGCATGATTTGATGGAGAATTGGGCAAATCACCATTTTTGGGTGCTACTTTGTGAAATAATGTTCATGTCTTGCTCTTGAAATGGTGAAAAAATGGTGGTGAATCTTGTGAAATGATGTGTTGATTCATACTTTGCATATGTACTATATTGTCATGGAGAACATAGTATCATGCGGCTAGGAGAACTGTAGTATTAGTTTGTCATGGAGAAACTAAATACCATAATTTTGCTAATTTTTAGTCTGGAGGTAAAAATTTAGCATATAATTCAAAAATTAAATAACTTAGGAAATGATGCTAAGTATATTTATTTTTATTTTTATAAATACGCAACTTAAAATGTTTAGGAAATGATGCTAAACATTTAGATTTTTATAATAGCATGCCTAGACGACGAGATTGCGACCTTTCTTCCCGCAGCCAGCGTCGGGCTTTTCGGGAGGACACTCCCACTGTCCCTGAGGGCATGGACGACGACGTCTTAGAGTCCGAGCCTCGGACTTCTACGAGTAGGGGTAGGTAAGTTCCACCTCCGTGCACCCCAGACCAGTTGGTTTTCTGCCGTGAAAAACCACGTCTCTCACCGCGCACTCTCCGGCATAGTCGATGGCACACTTTGCCAGCATGGTTCCGGAGCCGGCGATTTGATCCCTCGACTTCACCAGGTTATTACGAGGATCCTTCTACGAGCGCCTTATGGGAGTCGGCTGCTTGGTGGATTTCTACGCGGCGGTTGTAGGGTTTCGCAGCACCCGGGGTTGCGGCCCGACGGTCGTTCGCGCATTGTTGGAATATTTCTGGATACTACCAAACACTTTTCACTTTGCTTGGGGGGAGATGACGGTGACCCCTCTAGACTTCAGCATGATCAACGGGCTGCGCTTCACCGACCGGGCTGTAGGTCAGATGTCCGATCTATCTTGGGATCGGCTGAGTAGCTGATTTGTTGGGTCCGTTTGTTCAGCACATCAGGACCCGACCAGTATCTCGAGGTGGTCCTAGGAGTGGACGATCGGAGCTGCTTCAATTCTAGCTCGCGGCTTCGAGATGGAGGATACGACGGCTGAGCAGCGGGTGCGGATCTTCATCTTGATCCTGATTTCTATGACCCTCTCTCCCGACAGGAGTTCACGCGTGCTCCTTTGCTACCTCCCCTCTTTGGCCAAGAACCTCGGGATAGGATCCTATAGCTGGGCCAGTCTTGGTACGCGGATCATCTTTTGTCTCTCCGTCATGGCTGCCGGCAGCCGAATGACGAGTCCCCTATCATCGTTTATGGCCTGTGGAGAGTCGTAGAGGTGATGATCTTTTCCCTTTTTGTTTCATTTTAGCTTGTTCGACTCGTGTGCTAAATATTATTTTTGTTGCAGGTGTGGTTCTACGAGTACTTCCCAGGCTTGGCTCCTCGTCGGCGTCGGGGAGCGGTCCATGACTTCCCCGTCAGGGCCAGCTGGCGCGACCGAGGAGAGTCGTGGGTGGAGTCTATTCCGGCGCTTCGTGGGCTACTACGCCGAGGCACCTCTTTCGTTGGTGTAAGGATTAGTTTTGTTGTGTTCTTTCCTTCTGGTGTTGTTTCTGTTGTTTTCACGCCTAACTTTTTATGGTTTCCAGGTTCCCATCGATGTCCAGTACCGTCCTTGGGCCGGGATGACTGATCTACCCGAGCCCTGCGTCTTTTAGTGTACCGTACCATTTTGGTTGGTACCGGGCGCTTCGTCTGGTATTTGGGGGAGCTAGTCGTCCGTTAGCATAGCGGCGATCGCTTTGTGGTGCCTTCATCTCCACCAGAGTCGATGCTGGACTCTCGCTTGATCAGACAGTTGATCAACAGGGGAGAGCGCTACACTCTTCCATGGCAGGAGCTCGTTCACATGGAGAGCAACTATGCGCGGGATTTGCTTCCCTCTCTGGCTCCTTCACCCCGTCTTCCGAGGTATGATTTCTTTTGAGAATCTTCTTTGCTAATCTCTAATTTAAATAGTCGAATAACTTGATTATTCGATCGTATTTTCAGACGACCATCCACCCTGTGGGGAGGATTCAGATTCCTCCTTAGTCTGTCCGCTACCCCGGGCCGATCGGTATCACGGAGGACCATATTGCCGACGCGCCGGAGGGTTATAGACAGGCGCAGGAGTCTCTGCCCGAGGTCTTTGAGCCGGTGAGTTTTCTTCGACGCATTATCCGCCCTTTTACTGCTGCTTCTTACTGAGTTTTCTTTGTTTTATCCTCAGCCTTACCGCCCGGAGATGATGGGAATCATGAAGCTGGTGGACGCGCTGAAGTATTGCATCATCAAGCTTCGGCGTGGTGCGAGTTGTCGGAGCTCTAGCGACGTTCTTGAGGTATCACTTATTTTTTTTTCATTTCTACCATTTGTTTTATTTTGCATTGTTTACACCTTTTGATTTTGTACCTTTCAGGAGCGACGGAGGTCCCGCTCGCGTTCGAGGCCCAGAGGCTCGGACGAGGAGGAGCTTGGTCGTGGTAGACGATCTCCTAAGGCTAACCGGCGTTCTCAGCGAGAGCCTCAGACTACTCAGCCATTTCAAGAGGCTTAGTGGCAGCAGGGTCAGTCTTCTCAGCATTTTCCAGGCCAGAGTCAAGGGCAGCGTCAATCATTTTCACAGCCTCCAGTTCCCGAGTTTGGGTCTCCTTTGGATCCTGGTTCATTTTCAGCTCCATTATCCGGGATTCCTCCACCACGGTCGGGCTTGTTCTTAGTTCCGATGTATGGGACGATGCCTTCGTCGACGATTTTGAGTATCTTTGGGCTAGTCTAGTCCGTTTTCCGGCTGGACGGGTCTTGCCTTTAGCTTGGCTACTGCTGGGCCTACGGGGACTAGTAGGGACACTACTCCCCGTATTCGGATGGTCGAGGGACTCTTCGGTTCGTCGTTCCCATATACACAGGGTGGACCACATGCACAGGGTGGAGATGAGACTGATTCTGGCTCTAGGGACTTTTGACCGAGGGTTTTTTTGTACATACTATGATGACACTTGACATATTTATGTATTATGACTCTTTGTACATTATTTACAGTTTATATATTTATTATTGTGTGTGTTAGTGTGTGTTTGAGACTCCTTGTGTGTGATCGTGTATTTATTAACGACACGACGAAAAGACATAAGTGGAGTAATGGAGGGTACCGACCTTCCCCAAAAGAAAAAAGAAATAAAAAATTACTTTCCCCAAAAAGAAAAGAAAAGAAAAGAAATAAAAAAAATAAAAACAAAATGATGAAGAGATAAAAATTATCTTCCCCAAAACAAAAATAAAATAAAAAAACAAAACAAATATAAAGAAATAAAATCTTAAAATTAAATAAAGATAAAAATAAAAAGGTGAGAATTTTATTAGAAATAAAATTCTCAGAAAAAGCTGAAAAATAAACGTTAAAGATAAAAAATTATAAAAAATCCGGATAGATACGGGAAAAGATGATAAAAGAAAGCGCGTAAAGTGCCGTGACACGGCACTGTTCACCGTGTCACGACAAAAGCTCCCGTCACACGGTGGAATTTCCCATGTCACGGGACGCGTATTAGCCAGCGGTTTGTTTTACGCGTATGAAAAGATAAATTCTGGGCAGTTTCGAGCGATTTCTCTATAAAATAAGACCAGATTATTCACGATATGCATAATTACGAAACACAAAATAATTTAGAATTTCATATTTCAATAATCATGTCTCAGAATTTTTATAATATATTGCGCGACTGGTCTTATTCTTTGACCAATGCTAAAAAAAGAGAGTTAGAATTATTTCATGTCAGGGGTTTGCTAGCCCTGCGACACGTAGCTATTGAACATGATTTTCTAAGGGCAACATTAGATTATTGGAGTCCAGAAACACACTGTTTCAAATTTCATTATGATGAAATCTGTCCTCTGCCGGAGGAATTTGGTGCAATCTTTGGATTTCCTGCTAGAAATCTTATTTCCATGCCTACCCTACGTGAATATTATTACCAAAATTTTGAACGCCATCTGAATCTAACGGATCCAGATTTAAATAGAATTGTTTGTGGTAATGAAGTAGACTTAGAAAAACTTGCTAATTTATATTTTAATTGCCCTATCTCTGAGTCTTATAAAGTATATCGTAGAAGGGAATATATATTTTGCATGTTTAGCAAGCTACTATTTGCAAACGGTAGGGTAGGACATGCTTGTCTAGCGTCTGTGCTTGAGCATGTTGAATCCGGAAGATCTCCTATGCCGACGTGCCTTGGAGAAACATTTCGTGGTCTTGACGAGGCAAAAGCTGACCGGAAAGCCATCAGGAAGGGCTCTCTAGTACTACTGCAGGTAAAAACACGCTCCGAATAGCCCCCGTGACACAAAACAGCCACCGTGTCACGGTGATTGTCTGCCGTGACACGGTTAAAACTGTCGTGTCACGGGATCTGCATACTCTTTTTATTTTTTTTAATTTTTTTTTGCAGATTTGGTTGATGGAGCGTTTGGAATTATTTGAAGCCCCCGACGATATTGAAAAATATGGCCCTAACGACTTAGTCCGTAGGAAAAAGAATTACTCTACGAAGATGTCGTATGAGATTGGAAAAATTTCTTTGCAAAGAGGGAATTTTCCATTCGTTGGGTGGTTCCTTGGTGGAGGCTTACTAGGATGGTTGGCACGAATGAAACTCCATATTGTTGTGTTCCTAGTATCTCCAAACTGACCTTTTACTGTCCTTCTCGACTGATGCGACAGTATGGACTTGAACAAGTAATTCCACGCTATAACGATAGTCCTCGTGAAGTATCGTTGCATGAAAGTAACGTTCACAAGTACGAGGCTTATTGGATTGGAAGACCTTTGTGGACCGTTCCTGCAAGTGACCAAGCTCCTCCTTCTTTATCTAGTGCATACAAGGCATGGTTGAATCCTAGAAGTAGGAGGGAACGATTTGGATCACGCAAATCTGATGTGAAGAGTCGTCTTGGAGATAAGAAAGCTCCCCTTAAATATCGTCTAGGTCCGAGAACACAAGGAATTGAGTTTAAGACTCCTAAGATGCCAAGAAAGAAGACCTATGTGAAAGGAAAGGGTAAAGAAAAGATGGTGTATAGGGAGAAACAACCGAAAAAGTTCAAGAAAAGTGAAAGGGGTGAAAGTTCGACTAGGGGTGTGACGTTTCGGGCTACAAAAAAACACACTAATGGTGAAGGCAGACCTAATTGAGCAAGAGTAGGATGTTCCTAAAGAGAAGAGAGATTAGATCAATAGTGCTTTGCATTTTATGATTTATAATTTTTATTTAAAATAAGGCATATGATGCAATTACTTGTAGCCGTATTTATTTTAATAATAGCACATTTATTTCAGCCTTAAAATAAAAATAACAATGACTTATATTTCTTATTTATTTATCCGAGTTAAGGAGTCGGACGCAATGGAAGAAGGAAAATAAAAACTCGAACAATGAATTTGCAACAAATGCGCCAATATTCCAAAAATAAAACGGGAAAACTGGAAGTCTACAGTGTCACAGTGGAAGGGTCCCGTGACACGGTACAAATTCCCGCGTCACGGCAATTTTTTTTTTTCTTTTTTTTTTTTTTGCTGACAGGGGGGTGACGTGGCACGAGACACTATTCCCATCAGACGGGATAAATTCCCGTGTCACGGGAAGTTCCTTTTCCCTTTTTTTCCGTTCAGGGGCTGACGTGGCACGGGACACTATTCCGTCAGACGGGATAAATTCCCGTGTCGCGGCATTTTCTCCTTTTTTTTTTTTTTGACGTGACGCAATGTTGAACTAACGCGGATATTTGATCAACAGAGGGAGGATTTTTTTATCTTAAAGTGGTCGGGCCCCCTTGAGGGGTTGCCTACGTATCCTAAAAAGGAATCAGGCCAAACGTAGCTCTATTGGGTCATGAACCCATGCGACTAGGCATAGAATTTCTTGAGTTGATCCAAGTTGGTTAAATTATGGAAGTCGTTACCGTCCATGTCTACTAATTGTGCTGCTCCGCCAGACAAGATGGCTTTAACAATGTACGGGCCTAACCAGTTTGGTCTGAATTTGCCTCTTGGATCTAACACATTTTTACGAAGTGCCTTAAGCACTAGGTCACCCTCTTTGATATTTCTGGTCTTGACTTTTTTATTAAAATGTCGTGCCATACGCTGTTGGTAGGTTTGGACATGATGCAAAGCTTCCAAGCGTTTTTCATCAAGCAAGACCAGTTCGTCGTATCTTGCTCTAATCCAGTCGACTTCGTCTAGTTGTCTTTCCAATGCGATTCGAAGAGAAGGTATCTCGAGCTCGATTGGTTGTACAGCTTCAACGCCATAGACCAAAGAGAAAGGGGTAGCCCCTGTCGATGTACGAACAGAGGTTCGATAACCCCAAAGGGCAAAATGTAGCTTACTTGGCCAATCCTTATAATTTTCCGTCATCTTTTCGATGATGGTTTTCACATTTTTGTTGGCCGATTCGACTGCTCTGTTTGTTTAAGGTCTGTAGGGTGATGATCGGTGATGTTTGATGTGATATTTCTGTAATAATTCCGCGCATTTGGCTTGGAAATGTGTTCCATTATCACTGATCATCTCATGTGGTACCCCATAGCGGCATATGATATTTTTCTCAATGAATTGAGCTACGTGTTTTGCCGTCAGCTTGGCATATGAGGCAGCTTCGACCCATTTGGTGAAGTAGTCAATTGCTACGAGGATGAATTCATGCCCCCCCTTGTCTTGGTGGTGTTATTTTTCCAATGATGTCAATGCCCCAAGTGGAGAAAGGCCATGGAGAAGTATACGTGTAGAGGAGCGAAGGTGGAACATGCTGTAAGTTTGCGTAGATTTGACACTTCATACATTTCTTGACGTACTCGTGACAATCTCTCTCCATAGCAGTCCAATAGTCACCTTGACGTTGAATCTTTTGGACTAACATCTTTGCATTCATGTGAGTTCCACATATACCAGCATGAAGGTTTTCCATGGTTTTATGTGCTTCTTTCTTGGCTATACATAAGAGATTCCTTCCTATTGCAGTTATCTTGTGGAGTTCTCCCCTGATGAGCACATACTGTGAGGCCAGGAGCCTCAAAGCACGGCATGCCCTTTTATCAGTATTAGGAGGATATTCTGCTCTTGTCACATAATTAAGGATGTATGTATACCATGGCTCTTCATCTTCTTTCTGTGGTTCTTGTTCATCGTCAAGTGCGTGAACATAAGCTGGTTCATATCTTCTCTCTATGGTCAGTGGCATTCTGATTATGTCAGCTAGAATTCGCACCATTGATGCTAATTTAGCTAGCGCGTCAGCGAACTGGTTTTCTTCTCTTGGCAAGTACGTATATTCCACTTCATCTAGTTGCTCCGTGAGAGTTTCTAGATGAGCTTGATACGTAGCGAGACTTTCACTTCTCACTTTCCATCTCTTAGAGATTTGGTTAATGATTAGTGAAGAATCACCATAGATTCTGAGTTTCTTAATTCCCAAGGCGACAGCTGTTTCTAACCCCAAAATGCATGCTTCATATTCTGCGGCATTGTTGGTGACATCAAAATCGAGCTTCATGGAAATTGGGATGTGTTCTTCATTGGGTGATACGAGTAAGTTTCCTACACCACATCCTTTTTGGTTTGAAGCTCCATCGAAATAGAGCGTCCAACTATCGTCTTCGGTCATGAGTAAATCTTCATCAGGGAAATCGTACACATCTTCTTCTTTTTCAGCTTCTTTTAGCGGAAAGTCTGCTAAGAAGTCAGAAACTGCAGAACCTTTGATGGCTTTTTGTGGCACAAATCTCAAGTCAAACTGAGCCAGATTGACTATCCACCTTGATCATCTGTCGTTGAGTGTTGCTTTCTCGAACAAGTATTTGAGAGGATCCATCTTGGACACGACATGCACTGTATGAGTGAGCATGTAATGTCTTAGTTTATGTGCGGCCCATACAAGTACAAGACACAACTTCTCGAGTGGCATGTATCCCGTCTCATATCCTTGGAGTTTCTTGCTCAAGTAATAGATTGCATTCTCCTTGCTTTCGATCTCTTGTGCTAGCATTGCCCCCATCGTTTCTCTTGTGACTGTAAGGTAGAGTCGAAGAGGAAAGTCAGGTATTGCTGGCGCTAGTACGGGTGGATTTGCCAAATACTCTTTGATTTTGTCGAAAGCCTTTTGGTAATCATCATCCCATGTGACTGGGACATTCTTCTTAAGCTTCTTGAATATATGTTCACATATCGCTGTGAGCTTTGATATGAACCTACTTATATACTGCAATCTTCCAATGAAGCCTCGAATCTCCTTCTCATTTTTGGGTGGTGGCATGGCCATGATTGCTTTTACTTTTGAAGGATCTATTTCAATCCCTCAAGAACTGATCACATATCCAAGTAATTTGCCTGACGTGACTCCGAATGCACATTTTGCTGGATTTAATCTTATGTTGTACTTACGGAGTCTTTCAAAAAATTTGCGAAGTGCGACGATATGGCCTGGGCGATCTTTAGACTTGACAATCATATCAACGACATAGACCTCCACCTCTTTGTACATCATGTCATGTAACAATGTTGTAGCTGCTCTTTGGTTGGTGGCACCCGCGTTTATCAACCCGAATGGCATTACCGTATAGCAATATGTGCCCCATTGTGTGATGAATGTGGTTTTCTCCATGTCTTCTTCGGCCATCAATACCTGATTATATCCGGCGTAACCATCCATGAATGACAGGAGTGCATGGTTTGCTGTATTTATCGACCAGAATGTCGATGTGAGGTAAAGGGAACCCATCTTTTGGGCTTGCTTTATTGAGATCCCTGTAATCAACACACATTCTGACCCTTCCATCCTTCTTTGGAACTGGAACCACATTTGCTATCCATTCTGGATACTTGGATACTCTGATGAAACCTGCGGCCAATTGCTTCCTGATTTCTTCCTTGATTTTGAGAGCCACATCTGGTTTCATTCGGCGCAGCTTTTGTTTGACAGGCTTCATACCTGGAATGAATGGTATCGTATGCTAAGCTATATCCCTGTCAATTCCTGGCATATCTTGGTATGACCAAGCAAATACATCAACAAATTCACTAAGCAAGTTAATTAGCTCTTTGCGTTCTTCTTGACTTAGTGTTAATCCAATTTTTACTTCTTTAATAGTCGTATCATTGGAAATGTTAACTGTTTCTGTATCTTCAATAACTGTTGTTTTATTTTCGTGTTCTTCCATTGCTTTTATTATTTCTTTGTCATTTTTATCATTAGCAAAGCAATATTAATCAGGGCTAGGGGAATGACACGCATCGTAAGCAAAGGTACTTATTTCATTGAATTCATTGGCTAATACATCACGAGAGGCAAGGTCGGCTGCGACCTCACCAGAATTATTAGAACTAGGAAGAGAGGACTCAATAAGAGACTCAGGGTTGAACTCTATAGCAGAAAGAGGGTCGGCCTCAAACTCTAAGGACTCATCTACAGACTTATACTCAGACTCGGACTCGGACACAAATGATTCAGACTCATCAAACATAGGACCCTCGCCAGCGGTTATTTCCAACTTCTCTCCACTTAGCGTAGTGATCCTCAATGTCTTGCGCCATCCCATTGAAATGTTGTCAGCTTGGACGATTAACTCGGAGGGGTCGAAATCCTTATTCACTATGACAGCTTGAACGAGCTCGGAGTTATCATTGCAGACCAGCTTGGATTCATTCTTCTCCATTCCAAAAAGAAGGTTGATTCCCAGATTATCAGAGTTCAGGCTATCTTACTTGTCGGCTGTGGAGAGTTCTTCATCGATGAAGTCACAATCGAGGAACACCTCGAATCCCGGTTCACAGATCCCATTATGGACAAATGGTTCAGGGAATTCATAGCATGGGAAGTTTTCTCCTTCTTTGATGTACTGGCCGTTGAGGGTGAACGGATATGGATCCATGGCCATTTCCGTCTTCGTGATTCGAGCGTTGTTGCGAGCCTTCATTTTCAATGCAGCTTGTTTCAGATCTTCCTTTGTTGGCTCGAATCCTAAGCCGAAAGTATCCTTCTTGAGCGCACTAGGATGGCCCCAAGATTTAGCCATTTTCTTCTTGAGCCCAAGGGTCATTCCTGGGAAGTGACCTTGCTTCTTCAGAATGGCGTTGATACTGATATTTGAGTAGGGATCAAAGTCGAGATGACACTTTTCCTCTTCTTCGATCACAAGAACATCATCTAGTGAAAACCCCCAAAGATCTTCATCTTCTTTGTCATGTTCAACATGGACGATAGGAGTATCAATAACTTGAATGCGCATAGGAGAAGCATCGATAGTAATCGGAACCCCTCCAACTATGGCTTTCACTTTCTGGTGGAGCGATGACGGAATCGCCTTTAGCTCATGAAGCCAAGGGCGTCCTAATAACAGATTGAAAGAGGCCTTAATGTCCACCACCTGAAACTTGGTGCGACGTTCAATGGCCCCAGTAGTTATATTAAATATGATAGTACCCACGGCTTGACGGCGAGTATTATCGTAAGCTCGAATCCCTTGAGTGGAGGGAGTCAATTCTTCATTCTTTATACCCAACTTCTTTGCAGTACGGAGTGGGCACACATTGATTACAGAGCCATTATCAACCAGGCTCATAGGAACATTCATCTGCCTACACACTACAGTGAGGTGTAAGGCCTTATTATGTTGGTCCCCTTCCGGGGGTAGATCCTTATCAGAAAAAGAAATCAGATTGCTGGTATTCGGCAGCTCAGTAGTGAGAAAGTTGACCAATCCTTGAGGAGTCATTTCATCATCAACTCCTATTTTCACAAGAGCATTCATCACATCCTTTCGATGCTCGTGGGAAGTGGCCAAAAGTTTCCATACATTCATTTCCACCTTGGTCTTTTGCAGTTGTTTGACCACATCGCTATTCACAGGGTCGATGGGATCAACTATCGGATGTGATTGTGGTGGAGGTGGAAGTGGGTTACGTTGTTGCACCCGTCCACTTCTGGTGAGAACCTTGACCTCAAGGTCCCCCCAAACATCTTCACTGGTGCCGAGAGATGAACAGGCTATGTCTTTGAGATAGACGTCTTCATCATCACTATCCCAGATCCCGTTCACTTCTTCAGTGCTTGAGATAAATACAACTTCCGCAGAGGTTCATTCACAGGTTGAATGAGTATTGACGGATCAAAGGAGACTTCATCTCCCATGATAGCCAAAGCATCAGAAAGAGGACCTGTTTGAATATTAGGCTTCTTGCCCCCTTGAGGGACAGGAAGTTGGTTAGCATCAATCAGATCTTTGATTGCATCTTTCAGCCTCCAACACTTCTCAGTGTTATGACCCTTGCCTTGATGATACTTGCAATAAGCATTGGGGTCATATCTAGCGGTCCTATTCTCAGGTTGAGGTTCTGGAAATGGTCCGATTGGCATAATCAGTCCCTAACCATGAAGACGGTCATAAGCAGCATCATAAGTCATTCCCAAAGGCGTATAAACCCTCCTTTTCCTTTGGAATCTTTGAGGAGGAGCATTAAGGGCCAGCACATCAATGATGTTGATATTGTTGGTAGCATTATTGGGCTTAGAAGACGAAGAAGAAGGAGTTTCGTTCTTCTTGTTTTTCCATGTACTGTTGTTATTGTTGCTACCAACAGACTTCATCAGTTCTTCTTCGATATTGATTCCAATATCATATACAGCTTCAAAGGTACTTAAAGGTAGAAACTTCAAGTGTTTCTTGTATTTATGAGTCAGATTGGCAATGAACAAGAGAACCATTTCTTTCTCCTTGGGAGGATCCACCAGGAGCGCAGCTGTTTCTCTCCACCTACTTAAGTAAGTGGTGAAGCCTTCATTCTCTTTCTGTTTGAGAATGGAGAGTTCACGTTCAGAAGTCTTGGCCGGGATGTTACACTTGTAACGATTCATAAAGCTTTCAGCAACATCCTCCCAGGTCGCGACATGCTTGGATTCCAGAGAATAGAACCACTATTGACAGGCATGCTCTAAGGAAAGAGGAAACACCGTAGGGAAGAGTGTCACATCTACTCCCTTAAGAGCCATAGTTGCAGAAAAAGCCTTCAAATGGAAAAGCGGATTATCAGTAGGCTTAAATTTGGGGATGTCAGCATTGGAAAACTTCTCAGGAAGCTTCTCTCTTATGGAGAAGAGGTGACAGGTTGTTCCACATAAGTAAACTCTTCAGAAATCTTGCTCATATGTTCCTTGATCTTGTCCATTGCAGCAGTGGTGACATTGTTTTGATTGTCTTGCTCTACAGTGCTGACTCTAGTGGTGAGTGTCTGCATCATGTCAGACAATCTTTCGATTGTCATGTTGAGTTCTCAATGTCTTTCTTAGTGGCCATTGGTTGAAAGTAAACTAGAGACGGATCTTGCGGAGATGATTGAGGTGGTTTCCTTGTACGCCTCTTTGGTATAAGAGGTTGTTGAGGTATGGACTCGAACCGTAACAATCTACCCTTGCTTCTTGCCCAAGCGCTGTGCCACCGAAACAAACACACCTTTAATGAACAAACTTAACCTTAACCTATCCGGAAAAATATTTTATTAAAAATCTATAATTTTTGAAAATTATTAAAAATCTGTAATTTTAAAAAAAATATAGGAGGATACCATCCGACTTACTCCGAAAAAAAAACGACACAATAAACGAGGTTTCCCTAAAATACGGTCAAAAAAGTGGTGCATGACTAAAAAAGGTGTGTGGACATAACATGTGAGTGATTAGGTGAGGTTATAGACGCGTGTTTTGACCGTATAGCTAGACACGACTCAAAACTAGACACAGCATTTGCACAAAAATCGAGAAAAAGACTGACAAGAAACTTTCCTGGGCACCGTGTCACGGTGCAGCCTGTCGTGACACGGTACAATCTACCGTCAGACGGTAGACTTTCCCGTGTCACGGAACTGTTCACCGTGACAAGGCAGAACATGTCGTGACACGGTGCGCAGTTCCAGGTCAGTTTTGTGATTTTTTCAGATTTTAATCGATTTTAAGTCCGTACTAATTACTATGTGAGAATAAAAACCCTCGGTCATGGGTTAAACAAAAAGAGCAAACACATGAGGGTTAGCACCAAACAACCACATAGCATTTAGGCACGATGATGTAAAACAAGTTCGCAACCTAGAGTCAAGATCTATGTTCAACTATTGGTCAAGCTTTGGGTGTCAAAGGGTACCATGGTTAAGAGTTCGTGATGAAATCGAACTCGACTCCATGATTTGGGTGGATTTAATAACTCGGATGAACCCTTATTTCCATGTAGACGGGAGCTCAACAAAGAATGGATGTGGTGCAGGCGTAATTTATGAATCTCCGGAAGGAGATAAATATGAGTATGCACTACGGTTCAAATTTTAGGCCTCAAACAATGAGGCGGAATACGAAGCCCTGCTGGCTGGAATCCGCATGTGTAAGGCAGCAGGGGCAACCAAAGTTGACGCCTACTCTGATTCTCAATTGGTCGTTAGCTAGTACGAAGGTACATATGAGGCTACCCATCCGGTAATGATTAACTATCTTTAGGTGGTCAAATAAGAGGCTGGGACACTCGAAGGGTTCAGTTTGAGCCAAGTGCCCAGGTCTCAAAACAACCAGGCGGATGCCTTGTCCAAATTAGCAACTTCCTGCTGTTGTGATACGCCTCGGTCAGTCTTTTGGGAAGTTCGGGAAAAAATAAGCATCTATGAAGAGCCCATAGGAACACTGGACCGAAGCTTTACCTGGATGGATGGCATCCGGGCTTACTTGACAAATGGAACGCTCCCTAATTCGCCAGAGGAAGCAGCCATCATGAAAAAGAGAGCAGCAAACTTCGAGATGAGAAATGGAGAACTCTTCAAGGCGGGGTTTCTGAAGCCTCTTCTGAAGTGTGTTACCCTAGAGAAGGGGAAGGAAGTTCTCGAAGAATTGCACGTGGGGTACTGCGCCTCCCACATAGGCGGCAGATCCCTAGCCGTCAGAGCCAGGCGACACTACTTTTGGCCTACCCTTGAGGCAGAGGCCAAAGAGCTTGTGAAGAAATGTGACAAATGTCAGAAATTTGGCAAACTTATTCACCGCCCAGCTACTGATCTGACGGTCATCTACAGCCCAGTCCCGTTTGCAAAATGGGGCATGGACATTTTAGGTCCTTATACGCCTGCTCCAGGCGAAAAACGTTACATTCTAGTGGCTTTGGATTACTTCACCAAGTGGGTGGAGGCGGAGGCGGTCAAGAACATCAAGACTAAGGATGTCATCTCTTTCATCTGGAAGAACATCATCACCCAGTTTGGGGTACCTATGTCTATGGTGTTTGATAATGGCCCTTAGTTTGAGACGCCTCAGCTCAAGAATTGGTTGGGGGATCAAGGGACCTCCAACTTTTTTGCATCAGTCGGCCGACCCCAAGCGAATGGCCAGGTTGAAGCCTTCAATAAACTCATCTCAGACGGCATAAAAAAGAAAATTGAAAGAGCTGGTGGTTTATGGGCAGAAGAGTTGATTCATGTCCTATGGGCCATCCTGACAACGGCCAAAGGGTCAACCGGGGAAACCCCCTTTCTCATTGTTTACGGTGCTGAAGCCGTCTTGCCCATCAAACTTTACGAGCCTACCCTTAGGATAATGCTATATGATGAGGAAACAAATTGGGAGGCTATGCGTCTGGCTTTGGATTCACTCCCAGAACGCAGGGGCAATGCCGCCTTGCGTCACGAGATATACCGTCTTAGAATGACAAGAGCCTACAACAAGAAAGTGCACAAGTGCCCTTTGAAAGTTGGCGACTTTGTGTTACAAAAAAATGGAGGCAACCGGTAGGGCAAATGAGCTTGGAAAGCTGACTCCAAATTGGGAAGGCCCCTACCGGATCTATGAGGAAGTTAGAAAAGGCACCTACCGCCTGGAAACCCCAGACGGCAGGCGCCTGCCTATGACTTGGAATGTAGACAATTTGAAAAAATACTACTTCTGAGTTGTAAAATTTTGTAAGCAAGAAGTCTATTAATGAGAAAACACTTTTTGTTTTCAATTATGTTTTCCTTTTTAAATTTTAAGGTCGTTTGAGAAATTTATAGGCCGCCCAATTGGTGAAGTCTCTAAGTTTGAAACTTAGTAGACGATTCAGCGTTCATTTTACATGAGGCCACTGGCCGGATAACTAAACTAGGCACAAAACCGCCTAGTGGCTTTACAGCCGGTCTCAACCTAGACCAGAGGCCAATGGCCGGATGGTGACCTTTTTTCATAAAATCTCTTGTCCCCACATGGAAAATGGCGTCCGACGACACCCCTCCAGGTGCAATCGTCGCAAAGAGCAGACTACCTGCTTGCTCTACATACTTATGCAGACGGCAAAGATTGAATGACCAAATTGGTCAACTCATAGCCGTCTGACCAGAACAGTCTAAAGAATGACTAAGTTTTCAGAACACCGGATGTCCTAAGACATCAGTCGCTGACCGACCGAACTTCTTACTTAGGCTTTTCATTCCAAAATTGCACAAACTCTCCCATTGGGGCAAAAAGAATTGTGCAATGGCTATACAATTGTCTTGAAAAAGACATAAGGCCAATGGCCGGATGGTTATACAGCCGCCCAGGGGCAAGAGTAGCCGAAATATATGTTGCCGCATGCTTTTCATAAGTTAGGCAAAATACAAAATTAAAATTACAAAACTCAAGCGCAAAATGATCAAAACCGACTCAGTCGGTGCATTCAATAAAAAAATTAAATAAAAAAAAAAAAAAAAAACTACAGAACCAAACGGTTGTGGTAGAACATTGTTAACCAGACCCCGTCCGGAAAAGTGAAAAAAATATTCAATTAACCCGGGTCCACAGCCGGTAAAGAAAACTAGTACTCGGCACGCAGGCCGAAAAGAAAGTAATTTTGCATACACCCGCAGAATAAGAAAATAATAAAAAATGGCATACTACCGCAGAAAGTCACTATTGAGCTGCAGACGGGTCCACTTGGTCATCGCCCCCCTCATCCTCAGCCTCCTCGTCAGAAGGAACCTTGTGCGCCTGAGTCGGGACGGGGTGATCAGGTTCTGGAAGCTCAGCTTGCGCCCAGGCTTCGAACGACTCCGGCTCTGGCTCGCCCTTCTCTCTCAAATATACAATTTCCTCTGCATATTTGTGAGCCAGTGCCCAGATACCATACTCCTTGTCTGGATAAAAGGCGTTCCAGGCAATCTTCATCCGGGAGTCGTTGTCAGCCTCACTCTCAGCAACCAGGCGCTCTTGTTCCGCCTTCAAAGTTGCTTTAAAGTTTAGCTGCGCCTGGGCCGCCGCCTCCTCAAGCCCCTTGACTTTGGCCTTGAGGTCGTTGTTCTCTCGGGAGATTCCCTTTAGAGAGTCCAGCTCCGTCTTGGTTTTGTCAATCTCCTCTCTGGCCTTTTTAAGCGTCGTCTCAGCATCCCCGGCTTTCTGCTTGAACGCCTCAAGGTCCTTCTCCAGCTGATCAATCTTTGATGCCTACGTCATCATTGTGGCTTTAGTCTCAAGTTCGATTATTGTGCAAGAGTATAAAGCAACGTTTTTAGCGTCTCTGGCTAATTTGTTGGCTCTCTTTACCTCTTCCCGCTTGGGAATATGGACGTTTGAGACCGTCTACCCGCAACAGAGCCTACATAGAAGGAATGAGGTTAGACGTGCAGGCGAGATAATACTTGAAGTTCACTTGTAATTTCAAGACACCTTACCTCAACCAGAAGGGATAGAATGTGTTCCAGATTCACGTCTCTATCCAAGGAATGATGTCCTTGTCCCTCTTTCGGACGGCGTCAAGCACGGCCTTGGCATGCTTCTGGACGTCTGGCAAGCGGGGAGAGACATCTGCACCACAATCAACACTTGATGAGTGCGAAATATAGGCGGCACCAATCTGTTGCTGACCGTCTGAGGAAGAATTCTGTTGGGAGTGGGATTTCACTCGCAAAGGCCACCCTAACTCAGCCGGGAACTCAAATGGGTTAGCCTTACCTTCAGAGACGGCCTGGCGAGAGCCGCCTACAGCCGTTGTAACCTCTCTTCCAACGGACAAGGGGTTGACGAGATCCAGGCCAAAGTCGCCATCCACCTCCGTCATTTTGCCCCTAAGGCGCATTACGGTTTTCCCGGCTTTGGATCCAGGAGTCTGCAAGGAGCCAGTCTTTTTCTTGGAGGGGGTAGAGGCGGAGTCATCCCTGGCCCGTTTGAGAATTTTCTCAAACGTTTTTGGGATTTTGCCTCCCTACAAAGGGGATGCAAGTTAGTTATGCATCCAGAGATTAAACTTGTGAAGTTAAGGAAAAAGGGGTCAGGTGTCTTACCTTGGCCCTGATAGTGGCCGCCTACTTTTCCGCCAGGTCTCGACGGATGGCGACGGAGGACCTTATGGGTGTTTTCTCGTCTTGGAGCATGGCTAAAGCTTCCTCTGCAAAAAAGAACGAAAGACATTAGTAATTGCCAAATACAGCACGAAAGTACCCCAGACGGTCTTAAGATAAGACGCGTACGTTTGGTGAACATTGTGTTGAGCCCACAGGCGGATAAAAAGGCCTCGTCTCTGAACCAGGCGCTTTCTGGAATCCAGTTTTTTGGAACCTTTATTGTTTCCCCGGTTGACAGGTTAGCATCTTCAAGACCAAAAAAGTTGGTCTCAATTATTTTGTCGTAATCCTCATCCGGAAGCCGAGGAAGACAACACTTCCGACCTAGAAGGTCGGGCTTCTTATTGTACCGGCGCGGTTTGAAATTTTCACGCCGGCTAGATGCAGACAGCAAGTAGAAGCGTTGCTTCCAGCCGTCGAATTTGGACACCTTGTCCAAGGTCATCATATACTGAGGGAGGGTGGTCAGCGTATACCACGCTCTCCAGCCGCTTAGGTTGCGACTTAAGTAATGCATGTGGGCAAAGGCCTCCCACCCGGGATGCAGCCCTTGGAACTCACAGGCGGCAACGTACCCCAGAATGTTAGCCCAAGAGTTGGGGTTAAGTTGCCAGACTCCCAGGTCTTAACCTTTCAGAATTGCCTTCACCGCCTCGTGAAATGAAAATCTGAGCCCAACTAGGAACGCCGCCTCATAACAGCCAAAGTAGGCGTTGGCGTTCCTCTCGTCGTCTTTCCAAGAGACGATTCCTTCTGCAGGTGGGACCTGGATGGTATAATTTCCAACTAGGGGCGCATGAGCTTTAAGTTCTCCAAGTGTCTATCCATGTTTTCCCTATCTTTGGCAAAGACGTGGATTTGGAAGGGGTCATCCTTCTCACTCCATTTTTTCCTCTCCTCCACCTCACTATACTCAAGCGGTGACATAGGCTTGTCACTGCTCTCGGAGCTGGAGGCGGAGCTTTCCCCGGATGAGTGCTCATCTTGCGAGCAGGGCATAGAGACGACCTCCTCACCGTCTCCCTGATCGCACTCATCAAGGAATGAATCCCCAGGGGTTGAGGGGGCACCCGGGGGAGATCTCTTAGCAGTCGTCTGGTTTTCCCTACCTGACGTCTCCCCCTCAGGCGGTTGCCCGCCTGAGCCCTCGCTTCTATAATTGGGATCTCTTGCCGTCTACATTGTCCAAGCCATTGTGTCTTGCATAAACACATAGAAGGTCAGATTCCAAGCATAAGGGTGGTCTAACCACCCCGAGGCGGCACTCCGAGTCCTTGATTCAGCCGTACCAGGTGACCGTTTGGACTCTAACCTAGGCTGTGCCGTGTGTGTTGGCGATGCATCCATTTATTGCAAAGAGTATATACAAGCGGGAAAAAATGAAAAGAGCTGAGAGAGACAGAGGCGGTACCTTTAAAAAGTTGATGACTGAAAGTTAGGCGGAACCGTCTAGGGCAGGCGGAAACGAGCTTGATTGCTTGCGCTTGACTGGGACGTGAAAACAGACTCTCTCTCTCTCTAAAAGTTTATCTCTCTTAAATTTTTTTGTAAAAAGTACATAAATGAGGGTAAACGACTACATATAGGGGGTAAATTCAGGGGTACCCCATAATTTCCGTAGAAGGTAAACAGTAAAAAAATTGGCGGTAAAATCACCCCCAATGGAAGAGTGACACTTGTAACAGATGCCACGTCAGATGCCACGTCACATCTGTGAGGGGCAAATTGGGGTAATTTTAATCTGACACGTGGCCCAGTCAGAGAGTGACAAGTGTCACCTTATGGTTGGTCCATATAGGACCAATCCCTGTTTGACACGTGTCCTCCCAAGGAAATGAAGAAAAAGGCGGCCTTCATGGACCAAATCCCGAGAAAGCCGCAATGCGGCACAGCCCATCAATGATTAGGGCTTGATGACCTAATTAGGGGCACAATTCCCAAGGACCCTATAAATAGGGAGATTTCCTCCTTATGGAGACACGTTTTTTTACCATTTATTACACATTCACTCTTTGAAAGAGACATTTTCGAGCATGGAATCCGAGCAGATACCCACCTAAATTTCTGACCTTTTTACTCCAATTCAAGTTACTAACTTGACCGTCGGAGGCGGAGCTCCAACCACCCAGAGTCTCCGTTGTTTTGCTGGTACAGCTCACGTGCGGACCAGACTTTGTGACGTAACTCTCCCGAGGGACAAAAACACCCAAAACACAATCAAAACTCTAAAGAAATTTGAGAGAAAATTTGGAGATGATTTTTGAGAATTTCTCTAAGGCAAGTGAAGAGTGAGAAGCAAATGAAGTGAGGTGGGAGTTCATATGTTTAAAGATAAGGAGATTGCAACTCCTTAAAACCGTAGTTCAAATTGGCCTAAGTAGTGCTTGAGCCAAGAGATATCGCCATTGAAGGATTAAGCTTAATTACATGCTTAATTAGCGTTGAACTATCATCAATTTATCTCTAAAATCCCAAGCTTAGTCGAAAATCAAGACAAGTTAGGCCTTCAGCAAAATATATGGTGCTCAGCCTAAGTAAAAATATTATGGAAAGGGAAAAAAAAACCCTCTGTATTTATAAGCCGTCATTAAGCTTAGCTCTCAAAATCGTTCAGTCATCTCAGTTAAAGTACCATCAAGGCATTGCTTGGGGCTGGTTTTCACCCTTACAAGTCGCTTGGGGATCTTTTTAGCCCTCAGATACATTTGGGGCTCGATTTAGCCCTCGTGTACGCCTTAAAGTGAACTCTGGCTCACGTGACAAGTTCTATTATACTCATTCCGTGATATCCGAACTTCATGCGATGTCGTTCCCACATCATGCAAGGGGCAAAATGTTTGGGCCAAGTCCATTGTCCTAAGCCCATTAACCTGGAATTACGAAAATACCCCTCCATGATCCAGCCCATCAGTAATCAGAGTAAAGTATGGATTTTCCCCTAATCTGTCCAATTAAGTACAACTTCTGCCACCTGAAAATACATCCATAAATTGCTCTCCAATCATTAATGATGGTAACTTTTTCCTAATTCTCTAACCTTCTCTCTCTACTTTCTCTCTCTAAAGTACTCTCTCTCTACTTTCTCTCTCTAGAAAGTACATTCCCAGACTTAAGCATCGGAGGGGCTTTCCCGGATCACACCCCCGGGGCAGTTAACCTTTTTTCTCTTTTGCATGCCTAGCTCTCTGACAGCAAGGCAGAGCTGAGGGAATTTGGACATTCACTGTACTTAGCTTCTAGGACATCTTGATATTATTACTGTAGGCGTCGTTCGAAGTGCGCCTACATAAAAGCATGTTGTGAATATGCTTGGCACTCATGGGAAGTGGGAATTGACATTACAATTAGGGACAAATAAAGTAGGGAGCCGCCAACAAGTTTTTAAGGAACTTGTAAACCGTTCACGGATCATAAAAAGGCAACCACGATAAGGGACAACAAAGGCAACAACGATTGACCCGTGAAGGTTACACCCCATTCATAATCCATGAGATTACTAACTCCGTATGGTTCGAAACCACGAAAGGAGGATCGGGGATGATGGTACGAAGTGAGTCATGGAGTCACATTCGCCCGTATTGGCCTCTACTCGAGTCTTATATTGAAAAACATTCTTGTGATCTCAAAGGCATACAAACAATAATTCAATTCGCTCCAAACTATTATTTAACTAAATTGGTTTAATATTAATGCACACATAATTCTAAAAATTTGGTGATCACTTCAATTAATAACAAGATTAAAAGGATCCTAAACCGGTTGTCCAAATTATCTTATTAGGCGTGATTTTCAATTTCATATTCCCTTTAACATGCAATATGGTGATCATAATAACAATAGAATAAACATTAATATTAAAACCAATTTAATCACAATTCAAACAACATAAAAATCGTTAGAAAAATAATAATAATAATAATAATAATAATAAAAAGAGCATGATCCTTACTTTGAATCTGTTTGCTTGCAACTACAAAATAATAAACGAGTTAGTAACTTCAAGGAAATAATAAAACAATAACTAAATTAAATTAAATTAAATAAGGTTGATTTTGGGGCCAAACCCTCAAACGATTCTACCTTTCACGCCTTGGCTTAAGGACAGAACCTCGAGTAAAATATGGACTCCTTTGAGTGCTTGAAGAAGGAATTTTGAAGTAAAAAGGGTAGGCTAGTGTTTAGATTAATAGCATAGAAGAGAGAAAGTAAGAATAATAAAATTCTGGTTGCCCCGTACATCAGAAATGAGGGGGTATTTATAGGGAAAATGTGCTGAGGGAGCACACGGAACCCTAAAATGATAAAAAACCCTAAAAAAGTATCTCGTGACACGGTCAGACTGTACCGTGACACGAACAGACTGTACCGTCAGACGGTACACTTCCCCGTGACACGGTACAGTTTTGGAGTGACGCGGGAAATTTTCAGAAAACGGAATGAAAAACGCGTTAAGAGTTTACGCGGAAAGGACACGGAACGTCCCGTGTCACGGCAGACCTCCCGTGTCACGAGAAGTCCCACCGTCAGACGGGAAGGGTTCCCGTCACACAGTCAGACTGTACCGTGACACGGTCACTTCCAGTCCATTTTTCCGTCTAAATTCATTTTTAACCCTAATTTCTTCGGCTTTTTAAGTGCCGATTGATAATTTCGGGCTTTTATCTGACTTTTTTTATTCTGGCTAAAATAAGAAAATAATAAAATAAAAATAAATAAAATGTTTGGGCCAAAAATAAATAATAAAATAATAAAATAAAAAAAGGTTTGGGCTTAAAATTAATTAATAAGCTTGGGCTAAAATTAAAACTATGCTTTTACCAAACATCAAGACTAATCCATGGACCTTTCAAAGGTATAAATTTAATAAAATACGATTTTTTTAGCACTCTCGGGATTAAATACTAAACCCGACCAATAGAGGCGGTTAAAGGTTATTTATCATCGGGTTTGGTTTTGGGGAGACATTTTTAGGTGTCTACAGAAGCCCCCACTTTGACTGAGTTTGTAGAAACGTTAGTTTCGAAAACGATAGTCAAAGTAGTCGATAGGGACGGAGAATGATTTAAGACGTTCTGCGATCCTAAATCATTTTGTATACGCCGATACCTGCAGAAAAATGTTAATTCCATAGATAAAAGAGTAACGGGATAGAATACGTATCTGGCACCAGTGTGTCGGTGACAAACGAATTTGGCAGCTTCCTAAGCTTGAAGGAATCTATCGAGTGACATTGGTTGAAACGCTTTCCATGCTTGATGAAAGCCGACTGAAGAGTTTGGCAGTTTTCTAAGCCTGAAGAAAGCTACCGGATAATACCTTCCATGCCTGAGGAAAGTCGACGAACGAATTTGGTGTCATTCTATGCTTGAAGAATTCCACCGATAATGCCTTCCCTTTTTTGAGGAAAGCCGACAAAGAAATTTTGTAGTTTTCTATACTTGAAGAAAAATCCACTGATGATGCTTTCCATGCTTGAGGAAAGCCAACTTGGCGGTTTTCTATACTTGAAGAAAAATCCACCGATAACGCTTTCCACACCTGAGGAAAGCCGACTTGGCGGTTTTCTATACTTGAAGAAAAATCCACCGATAACGCTTTCAAAGCCTGAGGAAAAGCGACTTGGAGATTTTCTATACTTGAAGAAAAATCCACCGATAACGCTTTCCAAGCCTGAGGAAAGCCGATGATTGCTGAAATTAGTAAGTATATAGTGGTTCGGTTATCCCCGAACGTGGGCCGCAGATGATTCACAATTTTAAGCCGATTATCCGACCGTATTAAATGCTTAAAATGCCGAAAAATAGGTTCTGACGCTTGTCAGGGGTAAAATGGTAATTTTAGTCCCCCTTAAATATCAGTTAGAATTTTCCGCGCAATTCTAGCGAAAAATAACTGCTCAATAATCTCGAAAAATCAGTCAAACTAGTCAAAAAGCCAAGAATATTCCCTGACCAAACGCAGAATCGCCGTGCCACGTCAGCCATTTGCCGTGACACGGAATTACTTCCCGTCAGACGGGACTAGAATCCCGTGTCACAGGAACTTTGTCCTTTTTTTTATTATTTTTATTTTTGCTGCTTTTTGAATCAGTCGCGTGTAAATGATTGCAACAGTTACTCTATTTTTTTTTGTCCTTTTCAAGTCTTTAAATTCGCATATTTGCTTTAACACTTCACCATTTCATTGCTCATCTTCATTTCTCCATTTTTGCTTCTTGCTTACCAAAAATCGTCGCGCCACGCTTAAGGTTAACTGTCGGCCGTCGAAGCTCACCGTGACACGCTAACAGCGACCGTGACACGGTTATTCCGCAGATTTGACTTTTCCTTTTTTTTTATTTTTGCTGCGGTTTGATGCTATTCTTTGCTGCTGTTGTTTGTTGTTGTTGTTTCAGTCCCGGAGCTGCCGCCTAAGTCGTCGGAGCTCCGTCAGCTTTGAAGCTCGCCATGACACGGGACTGCTTCGCCATGTCACGGTTATTATTGACCGTGTCGCGGCAGTCGTGCTGGTGGCCTGAAGTTTTTTCGAACTTTGGAGTTCGAATTTTCACCAATTTGCTATAATTTCTCGATATTCTCCTCATTTTCGACCCTCTACAAACATCCATGTAAGTTTCCTTTGATTATTGCTTTGAATTTGCTTCACATAAATAATTTCATGACGAACCCTAAAAAATCAATTTGGGGGTTTTTGATTTTGAAGTCTTATGTTGAAATTCTTGCCATGATTTTACTTGTATATGTATACATGTGTGTTTGTGAGAGATTTGAGACAAAAATTGCATGATTTGATGGAGAATTGGGCAAATCACCGTTTTTGGGTGCTACTTTGTGAAATAATGTTCATGTCTTGCTCTTGAAATGGTGAAAAAATGGTGGTGAATCTTGTGAAATGATGTGTTGGTTCATACTTTGCATATGTACTATATTGTCATGGAGAACATAGTATCATGCGGCTAGGAGAACTGTAGTATTAGTTTGTCATGGAGAAACTAAATACCATAATTTTGCTAATTTTTAGTCTGGAGGTAAAAATTTAGCATATAATTCAAAAATTAAATAACTTAGGAAATGATGCTAAGTATATTTATTTTTATTTTTATAAATACGCAATTTAAAATGTTTAGGAAATGATGCTAAACATTTAGATTTTTATAATAGCATGCTTAGACGACGAGATTGCGACCTTTCTTCCCGCAGCCAGCGTCGGGCTTTTCGGGAGGACACTCCCACTGTCCCTGAGGGCATGGACGACGACGTCTTAGAGTCCGAGCCTCGGACTTCTACGAGTAGGGGTAGGTGGGTTCCACCTCCGTGCACCCCAGACCAGTTGGTTTTCTGCCGTGAAAACCACGTCTCTCACCGCGCACTCTCCGGCATATTCGATGGCACACTTCGCCAGCATGGTTCCGGAGCCGGCGATTTGATCCCTCGACTTCACCAGGTTATTACGAGGGATCCTTCTACGAGCGCCTTATGGGAGTCGGCTGGCTTGGTGGATTTCTACGCGGCGGTTGTAGGGTTTCGCAGCACCCGGGGTTGCGGCCCGACGGTCGTTCGCGCATTGTTGGAATATTTCTGGGATACTACCAACACTTTTCACTTTGCTTGGGGGGAGATGACGGTGACCCCTCTAGACTTCAGCATGATCAACGGGCTGCGCTTCACCGACCGGGCTGTAGGTCAGATGTCCGATCTATCTTGGGGATCGGCTGAGGTAGCTGATTTGTTGGGTCCGATTGTTCAGCACATCAGGACCCGACCAGTATCTCGAGGTGGTCCTAGGAGTGGACGATCGGAGCTGGCTTCAATTCTAGCTCGCGGCTTCGAGATGGAGGATACGACGGCTGAGCAGCGGGTGCGGATCTTCATCTTGATCCTGATTTCTATGACCCTCTCTCCCGACAGGAGTTCACGCGTGCTCCTTTGCTACCTCCCCTCTTTGGTCAAGAACCCCGGGATAGGATCCTATAGCTGGGCCAGTCTTGGGTACGCGGATCATCTTTTGTCTCTCCGTCATGGCTGCCGGCAGCTGAATGACGAGTCCCCTATCATCGTTTATGGCCTGTGGAGAGTCGTAGAGGTGATGATCTTTTCCCTTTTTGTTTCATTTTAGCTTGTTCGACTCGTGTGCTAAATATTATTTTTGTTACAGCTGTGGTTCTACGAGTACTTCCCAGGCTTGGCTCCTCGTCGGCGTCGGGGAGCGGTCCATGACTTCCTCGTCAGGGCCAGCTGGCGCGACCGAGGAGAGTCGTGGGTGGAGTCTATTCCGGCGCTTCGTGGGCTACTACGCCGAGGCACCTCTTCCGTTGGTGTAAGGATTAGTTTTGTTGTGTTCTTTCCTTCTGGTGTTGTTTCTGTTGTTTCACGCCTAACTTTTTATGGTTTCCAGGTTCCTATCGATGTCCAGTACCGTCCTTGGGCCGGGATGACTGATCTACCCAAGGCCTTGCGTCTTTTAGTGTACCGTACCATTTTGGTTGGTACCGGGCGCTTCGTCTGGTATTTGGGGGAGCTAGTCGTCCGTTAGCATAGCGGCGATCGCTTTGTAGTGCCTTCATCTCCACCAGAGTCGATGCTGGACTCTCGCTTGATCAGAGAGTTGATCAACAGGGGAGAGCGCTACACTCTTCCATGGCAGGAGCTCGTTCACATGGAGAGAAACTATGCGCGGGGATTTGCTTCCCTCTCTGGCTCCTTCACCCCCGTCTTCCCGAGGTATGATTTCTTTTGAGAATCTTCTTTGCTAATCTCTAATTTAAATAGTCGAATAACTTGATTATTCGATCATATTTTCAGACGACCATCCACCCTGTGGGGAGGATTCAGATTCCTCCTCAGTCTATCCGCTACCCCGGGCCGATCGGTATCACGGAGGACCATATTGCTGACGCGCCGGAGGGTTATAGACAGGCGCAGGAGTCTCTGCCCGAGGTCTTTGAGCCGGTGAGTTTTCTTCGACGCATTATCTGCCCTTTTACTGCTGCTTCTTACTGATTTTTCTTTGTTTTATCCTCAGCCTTACCGCCCGGAGATGATGGGAATCATGAAGCTGGTGGACGCGCGGAAGTATTGCATCATCAAGCTTCGGTGTGGTGCGAGTTGTCGGAGCTCTAGCGACGTTCTTGAGGTATCACTTATTTTTTTTCATTTCTACCATTTGTTTTATTTTGCATTTGTTTACACCTTTTGATTTTGTACCTTTCAGGAGCGACGGAGGTCCCGCTCGCGTTCGAGGCCAGAGGCTCGGACGAGGAGGAGCTTGGTCGTGGTAGACGATCTCCTAAGGCTAACCGGCGTTCTCAGCGAGAGCTCAGACTACTCAGCCATTTCAAGAGGCTTAGTGGCAGCAGGGTCAGTCTTCTCAGTATTTTCCAGGCCAGAGTCAAGGGTAGCGTCAATCATTTCACAGCCTCCAGTTCTCGAGTTTTGGGTCTCCTTGGATCCTGGTTCATTTTCAGCTCCATTATCCGGGATTCCTCCACCACGGTCGGGCTTGTTCTCAGTTCCGATGTATGGGACGATGCCTTCGTCGATGATTCCAGTATCTTTGGGCTAGTCTACTCCGTTTTCCGGCTGGACGGGTCTTGCCTTTAGCTTGCTACTGCTGCGCCTACGGGGACTAGTAGGGACGCTACTCCCCGTATTCGGATGGTCGAGGGACTCTTCGGTTCGGCGTTCCCATATACACAGGGTGGACCGCATGCACAGGGTGGAGATGAGACTGATTCTGGCTCTTAGAGACTTTTGACCGAGGGTTTTTTGTACATACTATGATGACACTTGACATATTTATGTATTATGACTCTTTGTACATTATTTACAGTTTATATATTTATTATTGTGTGTGTTAGTGTGTGTTTGAGACTCCTTGTGTGTGATCGTGTATTTATTAACGACACGACGAAAAAACATAAGTGGAGTAATGGAGGGTACGACCTTCCCCAAAAGAAAAAAGAAATAAAAATTACTTTCCCAAAAAGAAAGAAAAGAAATAAAAAAAATAAAAACAAAATGATAAAGAGATAAAAATTATCTTCCCCAAAACAAAAATAAATAAAAAAACAAAACAAATATAAAGAAATAAAATCTTAAAATAAAATAAAGATAAAAAAAAAAGGTGAGTAAAAGCTGAAAAATAAACGTTAAAGATAAAAAATATAAAAAAATCCGGATAGATACGGGAAAAGATGATAAAAGAAAGCGCGTAAAGTGTCGTGACACGGCACTGTTCACCGTGTCACGACAAAAGCTCCCGTCACACGGTGGAATTTCCCGTGTCACGGGACGCGTATTAGCCAGCGGTTTGTTTTACGCGTATGAAAAGATAAATTCTGGGCAGTTTCGAGCGATTTCGCTATAAAATAAGACCAGATTATTCACGATATGCATAATTACGAAACACAAAATAATTTAGAATTTCATATTTCAATAATCATGTCTCAGAATTTTGATAATATATTGCGCGACTGGTCTTATTCTTTGACCAATGCTGAAAAAAGAGAGTTAGAATTATTTCATGTCAGGGGTTTGCTAGCCCTGCGACACGTAGCTATTGAACATGATTTTCTAAGGGCAACATTAGATTATTGGAGTCCAGAAACACACTGTTTCAAATTTCATTATGATGAAATTTGTCCTCTGCCGGAGGAATTTGGTGCAATCTTTGGATTTCCTGCTAGAAATCTTATTTCCATGCCTACCCTACGTGAATATTATTACCAAATTTGAACGCCATCTGAATCTAACGGATCCAGATTTAAATAGAATTGTTTGTGGTAATGAAGTAGACTTAGAAAAACTTGCTAATTTATATTTTAATTGCCCTATCTCTGAGTCTTATAAAGTATATCGTAGAAGGGAATATATTTTGCATGTTTAGCAAGCTACTATTTGCAAACGGTAGGGTAGGACATGCTTGTCTAGCGTCTGTGCTTGAGCATGTTGAATCCGGAAGATCCTATGCCGACGTGCCTTGGAGAAACATTTCGTGGTCTTGACGAGGCAAAAGCTGACCGGAAAGCCATCAGGAAGGGCTCTCTGGTACTACTGCAGGTAAAAACACGCTCCGAATAGCCCCCGTGACACAAAACAGCCACCGTGTCACGGTGATTGTCTGCCGTGACACGGTTAAAACTGTCGTGTCACGGGATCTGCATACTCTTTTTATTTTTTTTATTTTTTTTTGCAGATTTGGTTGATGGAGCGTTTGGAATTATTTGAAGCCCCCGACGATATTGAAAAATATGGCCCTAACGACTTAGTCCGTAGGAAAAAGAATTACTCTGCGAAGATGTCGTATGAGATTGGAAAAATTTCTTTGCAAAGAGGGAATTTTCCATTCGTTGGGTGGTTCCTTGGTGGAGGCTTACTAGGATGGTTGGCACGAATGAAACTCCATATTGTTGTGTTCCTAGTATTTCCAAACTGACCTTTTACTGTCCTTCTCGACTGATGCGACAGTATGGACTTGAACAAGTAATTCCACGCTATAACGATAGTCCTCGTGAAGTATCGTTGCATGAAAGTAACGTTCACAAGTACGAGGCTTATTGGATTGGAAGACCTTTGTGGACCGTTTCCTGCAAGTGACCAAGCTCCTCCTCCTTTATCTAGTGCATACAAGGCATGGTTGAATCCTAGAAGTAGGAGGGAACGATTTGGATCACGCAATCTGATGTGAAGAGTCGTCTTGGAGATAAGAAAGCTCCCCTTAAAGATCGTCTAGGTCCGAGAACACAAGGAATTGAGTTTAAGACTCCTAAGATGGTAAGAAAGAAGACCTATGTGAAAGGAAAGGGTAAAGAAAAGATGGTGTATAGGGAGAAACAACCGAAAAAGTTCAAGAAAAGTGAAAGGGGTGAAAGTTCGACTAGGGGTGTGACGTTTCGGGCTACAAAAAAACACACTAATGGTGAAGGCAGACCTAATTGAGCAAGAGAAGGATGTTCCTAAAGAGAGAGAGATTAGATCAAAGTGCTTTGCATTTTATGATTTATAATTTTTATTTAAATAAGGCATATGATGCAATTACTTGTAGTCGTATTTATTTTAATAATAGCACATTTATTTCAGCCTTAAAATAAAAATAACAATGACTTATATTTCTTATTTATTTATCCGAGTCAAGGAGTCGGACGCAATGGAAGAAGGAAAATAAAAACTCGAACAATGAATTTGCAACAAATGCGCCAATATTCCAAAAATAAAACGGGAAAACTGGAAGTCTACTGTGTCACAGTGGAAGGGTCCCGTGACACGGTACAAATTCCCGCGTCACGGCAATTTTTTTTTTTTTTTTTTTTTTTTTTGACAGGGGGGTGACGTGGCACGAGACATTCCGTCAGACGGGATAAATTCCCGTGTCACGGGAAGTTCCTTTTCCCTTTTTTCCGTTCAGGGGCTGACGTGGCACGGGACACTGTTCCCGTCAGACGGGATAAATTCCCGTGTCGCGGCATTTTCTCCTTTTTTTTTTTTCCGTGACGCAATGTTGAACTGACGCGATATTTGATCAACAGAGGGAGGATTTTTTTATCTTAAAGTGGTCGGGCCCCCTTGAGGGGTTGCCTACGTATCCTAAAAAGGAATCAGGCCAAACGTAGCTCTATTGGGTCATGAACCCATGCGACTAGGCATAGAATTTCTTGAGTTGATCCAAGTTGGTTAAATTATGGAAGCCGTTACCGTCCATGTCTACTAATTGTGCTGCTCCGCCAGACAGGATGGCTTTAACAATGTACGGGCCTGACCAGTTTTGGTCTGAATTTGCCTCTTGGATCTAACACATTTTTACGAAGTGCCTTAAGCACTAGGTCACCCTCTTTGATATTTCTGGTCTTGACTTTTTTATTAAAATGTCGTGCCATACGCTGTTGGTAGGTTTGGACATGATGCAAAGCTGCCAAGCGTTTTTCATCAAGCAAGACCAGTTCGTCGTATCTTGCTCTAATCCAGTCGACTTCGTCTAGTTGGCTTTCCAATGCGATTCGAAGAGAAGGTATCTCGAGCTCGATTGGTTGTACAACTTCAACGCCATAGACCAAGAGAGAAAGGGGTAGCCCCTGTCGATGTACGAACAGAGGTTCGATAACCCCAAAGGGCAAAATGTAGCTTACTTGGCCAATCCTTATAATTTTCCGTCATCTTTTCGATGATGGTTTTCACATTTTTGTTGGCCGATTCGACTGCTCTGTTTGTTTGTGGTCTGTAGGTGATGATCGGTGATGTTTGATGTGATATTTCTGTAATAATTCCGCGCATTCGGCTTGGAAATGTGTTCCATTATCACTGATCATCTCATGTGGTACCCCATAGCGGCATATGATATTTTTCTCAATGAATTGAGCTACGTGTTTTGCCGTCAGCTTGGCATATGAGGCAGCTTCGACCCATTTGGTGAAGTAGTCGATTGCTACGAGGATGAATTCATGCCCCCCTTGTCTTGGTGGTGTTATTTTTCCAATGATGTCAATGCCCCAAGTGGAGAAAGGCCATGGAGAAGTATACGTGTAGAGAGCGAAGGTGGAACATGCTGTAAGTTTGCGTAGATTTGACACTTCATACATTTCTTGACGTACTCGTGACAATCTCTCTCCATAGTAGTCCAATAGTAACCTTGACGTTGAATCTTTTGGACTAACATCTTTGCATTCATGTGAGTTCCACATATACTAGCATGAAGGTTTTCCATGGTTTTATGTGCTTCTTTCTTGGCTATACATAAGAGATTCCTTCCTATTGCAGTTCTCTTGTGGAGTTCTCCCCTGATGAGCACATACTGTGAGGCAGGAGCCTCAAAGCACGGCGTGCCCTTTTATCAGTATTAGGAGGATATTCTGCTCTTGTCACATAATTAAGGATGTATGTATACCATGGCTCTTCATCTTCTTCCTGTGGTTCTTGTTCATCGTCAAGTGCGTGAACATAAGCTGGTTCATATCTTCTCTCTATGGTCAGTGGCATTCTGATTGTGTCAGCTAGAATTCGCACCATTGATGCTAATTTAGCTAGCGCGTCAGCGAACTGGTTTTCTTCTCTTGGCAAAGTACGTATATTCCACTTCATCTAGTTGCTCCGTGAGAGTTTCTAGATGAGCTTGATACGTAGCGAGACTTTCACTTCTCACTTTCCATCTCTTAGAGATTTGGTTAATGATTAGTGAAGAATCACCATAGATTCTGAGTTTCTTAATTCCCAAGGCGACAGCTGTTTCTAACCCCAAAATGCATGCTTCATATTCTGCGGCATTGTTGGTGACATCAAAATCGAGCTTCATGGAAATTGGGATGTGTTCTTCATTGGGTGATACGAGTAAGACTCCTACACCACATCCTTTTTGGTTTGAAGCTCCATCGAAATAGAGCGTCCAACTATCGTCTTCGGTCATGAGTAAATCTTCATCAGGGAAATCGTACTCATCTTCTTCTTTTTCAGCTTCTTCTAGCGGAAAGTCTGCTAAGAAGTCAGAAACTGCAGAACCTTTGATGGCTTTTTGTGGCACAAATCTCAAGTCAAACTGAGCCAGATTGACTATCCACCTTGATAATCTGCCGTTGAGTGTTGCTTTCTCGAACAAGTATTTGAGAGGATCCATCTTGGACACGACATGCACTGTATGAGTGAGCATGTAATGTCTTAGTTTTTGTGCGGCCCATACAAGTGCGAGACACAACTTCTCGAGTGGCGTGTATCGCGTCTCATATCCTTGGAGTTTCTTGCTCAAGTAATAGATTGCATTCTCCTTGCTTTCGATCTCTTGTGCTAGCATTGCCCCCATCGTTTCTCTTGTGACCGTAAGGTAGAGTCGAAGAGGAAAGTCAGGTATTGCTGGCGCTAGTACGGGTGGATTTGCCAAATACTCTTTGATTTTGTCGAAAGCCTTTTGGTAATCATCATCCCATGTGACTGGGACATTCTTCTTAAGCTTCTTGAATATAGGTTCACATATCGCTGTGAGCTTTGATATGAACCTACTTATATACTGCAATCTTCCAATGAAGCCTCGAATCTCCTTCTCATTTTTGGGTGGTGGCATGGCCATGATTGCTTTTACTTTTGAAGGATCTATTTCAATCCCTCGAGAACTGATCACATATCCAAGTAATTTGCCTGACGTGACTCCGAATGCACATTTTTGCTGGATTTAATCTCATGTTGTACTTACGGAGTCTTTCAAAAAATTTGCGAAGTGCGACGATATGGCCTGGGCGATCTTTAGACTTGACAATCATATCATCGACATAGACCTCCACCTCTTTGTGCATCATGTCATGTAACAATGTTGTAGCTGCTCTTTGGTAGGTGGCACCCGCGTTTTTCAACCCGAATGGCATTACCGTATAGCAATATGTGCCCCATTGTGTGATGAATGTGGTTTTCTCCATGTCTTCTTCGGCCATCAATACCTGATTATATCCGGCGTAACCATCCATGAATGACAGGAGTGCATGGTTTGCTGTATTATCGACCAGAATGTCAATGTGAGGTAGAGGGAACCCATCTTTTGGGCTTGCTTTATTGAGATCCCTGTAATCAACACACATTCTGACCCTTCCATCCTTCTTTGGAACTAGAACCACATTTTATCCATTCGGATACTTGGATACTCTGATGAAACCTGCGGCCAATTGCTTCCTGATTTCTTCCTTGATTTTGAGAGCCACATCTGGTTTCATTCGGCGCAGCTTTTGTTTGACAGGCTTCATACCTGGAATGAGTGGTATCGTATGCTGAGCTATATCCCTGTCAATTCCTGGAATATCTTGGTATGACCAAGCAAATACAAAAAAA